>NC_081528.1:916325-936325 GCF_030273125.1 Centropristis striata | reverse complement strand
AAAATGCTTAAAAACTCCTTAAAAAAGAAAAAGTGAAAATGTTTTTACTGGATGTTTAAATGTGACGTGTAGAATAAATACCAACAACCTGTAATCGTCTCTTTGTTATTAATTATTGTGACGGAGCACATGATGCATTCAAGGACTGTTGGAAAGTTACAAATCTGACAAATAATCCTGTTTTTAAAGATTCTGTCTGTGTTAATCGGTTTATTTTTGATGATTTTTAAAATAAATGATGCTTTAGATGTAAATCATGTGTGTGTTTCTCAGGGTGTGTGATATATTTTATATAATAAAAGCACTAAAAGGCCTAAAAAACGACTTGAAAAAGAAACAAACTGAGCTGAACATCCAGAAAAATAAAGCAAACACGCTGAAAATAAACTAGAAATATTAGATTTTTTTTTTACAGCTTTGGTTGAATTTTGGTGTAGAATAAATTGATTTCCATGAAATATCAGAATTTGTAATCATCTTTTTGTTATTAATTATTGTGATGGAGCAGTTTATCACACATGATGCATTCAAGGACTGTTGGAAAGTTGAAAACCTGACAAATAATCCTGTAAATGAATTAATTAAGAAATTACATTTATAAATAAATAATATATCTTAATATTAATTATAGATAACGAATAATGACTTATTCTATAAAATGTAATATTTTGAGAAACTGAAACTGATCAATCGATCACCACCAAAAATATTTTTATTTTTATTGACATTATTAATTTTGTCTTGTAATATACTTTGTTACTTTGATAGTGAAAGTGTTTATTATTATTATTTTATTTCTTTATTACACAAGATGCATTCAAGGACTGTTGGAAAGTTGAAAATCTGACAAATAATCCTGTTTTTAAAGCTTCTGTCTTTGTTAATCTGATTATATTATTATATAAATCTATTAGTGGTGATGGGAACCTTAAATTAATCTGATCAAACCTGTTTAGTTGAAGTTTTATCTGCTGTTTGTTTCGTCCTTCGTCTCGTTCTAAAGAAGCTGTGTGAAGTTGAGCAGCATGTGATATATTTTCCATAATAAAAGCACAAAAATGCCTAAAAAACCACTTGAAAAAGAAACAAAATTGAGCTGAACATCCAGAAAAATAAAGCAAACACGCTGAAAATGAACTGGAAAAATTAGATTTTTAGATTAAATTGATTTCCATGAAATATCACGTCCTTTTTTTGTTATTAATTATTATGACAGAGCAGTTTATCACACATGATGCATTCAAGGACTGTTGGAAAGTTAAAAATCTGACAAAAAAATCTTGTTTTTAAAGCTTCTGCTTTTGTTATCGGTTTATTTTTGATGATTTTTGAAAATAAAACATTTAGTTAGATATATTTGTGTATTTTATTTCACTGTAGAAACCTTTAATAAACATTAATAATCGTGTTCAGTTGAAGTTTTATTTGCTGTTTGTTTCGTCCTTCGTCTCGTTCTAAACAACCTGAACGAAACACAAAGTTGAGAGTGTGTGTGATCTATTTTCTGCTCCTGCAGCAGGTGTGTGTGTGTGTGTGTGTGTGTGTGTGTTAGCATTAGCTCAGTGTCTCCTCCTGCTTCAGTTAAGGTGCAGACTGCCGGTGATTTGCATAAGTAATTAGCTAATGTGCTGTTCAATTTCTCTCCATCTGGCTCGCTGAGCTGCACCTCATTCCTCAAATTGACAGGCGGTCACTATCGCTAGCCGCACGGCAACACGGCAACCAGCAAATTAATTTGTCAACCTTCTCCTGTAATGGGACGTTCACCTTGAAAACTCAATCTACCTGAGGAGGAGAGAGCCTCAAAACACTAGAAACACACTTTCTGAGGGGAAAAACACAGCTGGAGGAGCTGACAGGGAAGAGATTGGACACACACACACACACACACACACACACACACACACACACACACACACACACAGAATATTACTGGAGCTCAGAAACAAAAAGAGCAGATCTGAGAAAGGTCACACACTCTGCTCTCGGAGAAACTGAAGCCACTTTGTTTCTGTTTCTGAGCTCGAAAGACGATAAAAAGCTTAAAAATAATCAGATAAAATCAGTTATTGATCGTCTCCAAACTCAGTGAAACTTTTAGAGCATTTAAATAGTTTAAATAGAGCTTAAATATCACAGTTTCTCTATATTATTCTGTCAAGTTTATCCCTAATATAATACAGTCAAAATGTTGTTTCCCTAAACTGTCAGCTAACACCAACTCATTTTTATTTAAATTATTATTATTATTATTATTATTAAATTATTAAATTATTATATATATATATATATATATATATATATATATATATATATATATATGGTTATATATATATGGTTAAGCCAACAACCCTCAACCACTGCTGCTGAAAAAACAATTAATTAATTAAGAAATTAAATTAATAAATAAATAATATATCTTAATATTAATAATATACAATGAATAATTAATTATTCTATAAAATATCATATTTTGAGAAACTGATCAATCGATCTGTAAACACACAGCTACATTTTATTTTATTTTTGTGAAAAGTGATATAGTGACATAGTGAAAAGAAACTAAAAATATTAGATTTTTTGGTGAATGCTTTAAATGAGAAGTGTTAAAGATATTTTTTTTCTACAATCTTTTTTTTCTACAAAAATGTCTAAAAAACGACCCGAAAAAGAAACAAAACTGAAAAAAGAAACCAAACACAGTAAAAATAAACTAGAAATATTAGATTTTTTTTACAGCTTCGGGTGAATTCTGGTGTAGAATAAATTGATTTCCATGAAATATCAGAATTTGTAATCGTCTTTTTGTTATTAATTATTGTGACGGAGCAGTTCATCACACATGATGCGTTCAAGGACTGTTGGAAAGTTGAAAATCTGACAAAATAATCCTGTTAAACAATTAGTTAATTAATAAAAGAATACATAAATAATATATCTTAATATTAATAATATATAACGAATAATCAATTATTCTATAAAATGTCATATTTTGAGAAACTGAAACTGATCAATCAATCTGTAAACACACAGAGAGTTAAATAGTTTTTTTTTGTCCTATAAAACATTCAGTTAATTAATATAAACAAATATATTTTTATTTTTGTTTTGTAGGGTGCTTTGTAACTTTGTTAGTTAAAATGTGTTTATTATTATAATTATTATTTTATTTATTTATTCTTGTTTTTTATTTTGTAAAGTGTTTCCCTTATATAACCGTCAGCATTTTGTTTTTCATTAAACCGTCAGTTATCACCAACTCAGTTTATTTAAATGATTATTTTCTATCTATAAACTGATAACGGATCAATAAATCTGTAAACACAGAGAGAGTTTAGAGTAATGATCACCAACCAGAAATACCTCAAAATACCACATTTTATTTCATTAATTTAGACATTTTCTGTGAATTGTATCTCCATATATTTTATATATTTAAGTTAAATTAGACATTTATCTCTTGAATAATTATATTATATATTATAATATAATTATAATTATATAATATAATTATAATATATAATTATATTATAATATTAAATGAGTTTTTAAGACTTTTAGTGTGAAATTTAAAGAAGAAAAAGACTTGTGATGTAAAGTTCTCCGACCTATTTGATATGAATTTGATTTGTTTTTATTCAATTTACACTTGTTATTTATGATTATTAATATTTGATTCATTTATTTAATCATACTTTAGTTTTTATGCAGCTTTATGCTCTGACTCCATTTTATTTCAGATGGAATATTTAATTACTTTTTACAGATTCAGATTATCAAAACTAAATATATTAAATAATTTATCATTATATATTATTACAGATTATATAAAGTCGTTTAAAAATGTTTATCAGCTATTTTAACTATCAGCAACAAAAGTGATGAACACAGTAATGCATTAATAATTATAATAAAATAATAAAATATATATCCACAATAACGTCAATTCATAAAAATGCATTTTAAATCTCAGCTCAATTTTGTCAAAATTCTTCATAAATTTTTTTTTTAGAAATTCTCTTAACGGCATCTCAACTACAGGAGTGTGTGTGTGTGTGTGTGTGTGTGTGTGTGTGTGTGTGTGTGTGTGCGTGTGTGTGTGTGTGTGTGTGTGTGTGTGTAAGAAACTCAAACACACACAACTTCATTTAGAGACGAGAGTATTGATGATTCCTCGAGCCATCCGAGTCCTGATCATTAAAATACAGCAGCAGCACACACACACACACACACACACACACACACACACACACACACTGTTTTTGGGTAATTCAGCTCTCTTTCCTCCTCTCTCCCTCCATCCCAGAGCTGAAATGGACAGACAAGGAGTGTGTGTGTGTGTGTGTGTGTGTGTGTGTGTGTGTGTGTGTGTGTGTTTGTGTGTGTGTGTGTGTATGTGTGTGTGTGTGTGTGTGTGTGTGTGTGTGTGTGTGTGTGTGTGTGTGTGTGTGCTCAGGGACCAAACCCGGGGAAATGGGCCAAAAAGTGAATCTAATGAAACCCCCCAAATTAATTTTCAGTCTCATCTTCAGCTGCAGGCAGAGAGAGAGAGAGAGGAGCCCTGGGACGAGAGACACCGGGAGAGAGAGAGAGAGAGAGAGAGAGAGAGAGAGAGAGAGAGAGAGAGAGAGAGAGAGAGAGGAGAGAGAGAGAGAGAGAGAGAGAGAGAGAGAGGGAGAGACAGGTGTAGAGACAAAGAGATGAACAGAACAAAAGAGGAGAAGAGGAGGTTTCAGGTTGAACTTCCTCTGAATTTAAACTGAATGAAGTTAAATGTTTACTGGATCATTTCTGCAGAATAAATCGACGTCAGAGCCACAAAATTAAACACGAGAACCACAACAAGTTTTAGAATCATGCAAAAACAAAACAAACAAACACAATCTGCACAGGAGATGAAGTATAAAGAGAGACAAAGTCCGCCTCCAGAGCTTCTAATGTCCCGTTTATAACACACAAACAGTTCTTTGACCCAGAAACAGAGTCGTTCTAACCCGATAATCACAACCTGGACTCATCGTTTCATATCTGGACCTGAGCTGGATCATCAGGATATCTCCCGCTGTGTTTCCATGCAGGTTTGTTTACGGAAAACCTAAATACCAGAATAAGACACAGTTTTTAGAGGCTGAAGAGATAGAAGAGGCTCCAAACTACAGCCACATTTCAGCGAGGGAAAAAACGGACTTTTCCAACCTCCGACCTCCAGATTTCTGAATAAAATGTGTTCTACGTGAACCAACGAGTCTCCTCTCTACTGACATGCCCACTTTGTGCTGATAACAGTCAGTGTGGGGCAGACACTGTGCACTTTTAACACAGCTAAATGTGTTATTTTTGTCTTATTTTATGTGAGTCTGTGATTTGCATAAATCGGGTCTGACCAAAATCCAAAAGGATGGCCAAAGTTAGGCTTTAGTGAGGGAAAACCCACTTTTAAAGACCTCTGACCTCCAGATTTCTGAATAAAAACATCTTCTATGACCCCACGAGTCTCCTCTCTACTGACATGCCCACTTTATGCTGATCTCATGCACTTTTAACACAGTTAAATGTGTTATTTTGTCCTGTTTTATGTGAGTCTGTGAGTTGCATAAATCGGGTATGACCAAAGTCCAAAGGTTTCCTGCAGTAAAATGTAAATGTTGCATAAATTGGGAGAGAAAACGTAAATAATATCTGTTTCATATCAAATATATCAGGGCTGATTTTAGACGTGACATGCCCACTTTATGCACTTTTACAATGTAGTTTTGGGCAGAAACCACACAGTGTTTTTCCTGCAGTAAAATGTGTAATTTTGTCTTATTGTATGTGAATATTTCTGCATGCCGGGGTCCCTAAACTGTCTGTGAGCTGCATAAATCGGGTCTGACCACACTCTAAAGTTAGGTTGAAGGAAAATTCACTTTCAAAGTGGCTCTCTGACCTCTGACCTCCAGATATCTGAATGAAAATGTCCCCACGAGTCTCCTCTTTACTGACATGCCCACTTTGTGCTGATTAGTGCAGTTAAATGTGTTATTTTGTCCTATTTTTTGTGAGTTACATAAATCGGGTATGACCAAAGTCCAAAGTTCTCCTGCAGTAAAATGACAACGTCACAAAAATCTGTTTCATATTAAATAAATCTGGGCTGTTTTTTTAGACATGACACGCCCACTTTATGCACTTTTCCCAATGCATGAATCGTCGGGCATGACCAAAATACAAAGTCAGCTCCAAAGTTAGGCTGAACTTCAGTTTAACTTTCCCTCTTTTGTCTCCTCTTTACTGACACGCCCACTTTATGCTGATGACCCACGAGTCTCCACAAAAAGCAGCAACACAAGAGCTGACACACAATCGCACAAAATACACAAATCTCCTAAATGTCAAAAGTCTCTGAAACCAGATCACAGCAGGATTTTTCTCTCTTGGAGTCTGAATGTTTAGAATTCTGTTTTTATTTTATTAATCTTGATGTTAATAATCAATAATCAATGAACACTAACACGGTTTAACATCATTTTGGCTTCATGGTGACACAAATGTGATCATGTTACTAATAAAGTTAATTAATAAAAAATGAAGAAATGAGACAGACAGGTAGCAAAAAATCTGTCTGTCTGTCTGTCTCTCCGTCTGTCTCTCTATCTGTCTGTCTCTCTGTCTGTCTGTCTGTCTCTCTATCTATCTGTCTCTCTGTCTGTCTCTCTATCAGTCTCTCTATCTGTCTGTCTCTCTGTCTGTCTCTCTATCTGTCTGTCTCTCTATCTCTCTGTCTGTCTCTCTATCTATCTGTCTCTCTGTCTGTCTCTCTGTCTGTCTCTCTATCTATCTGTCTCTCTGTCTCTCTGTCTGTCTCTCTGTCTGTCTTCCTATCTGTCTGTCTGTCTCTCTTTCTGTCTGTCTGTCTCTCTGTCAGCTGTTCTCTTATTAAATTCCTTTGTACTGGGAGTCTTTTCACTCCACCAGCTGCCGCCTCACTCTGTGTGTGTGTGTGTGTGTGTGTGTGTGTGTGTGTGTGTGTGTGTGTGCATTAAGCTAACATAGCTATTAGCTTTGATAGCAGTAGCCGTCCCATATGGCGAGCTAGCGCTGCTCTTTAATGTAGCATAGCGCGGCCCTGATGTGTCTGTGGCTCCAGCGGTTCCTCCCCCCCCCCTCCCCCCTCCCCCCCTCCCCCCCCCCCCCCTCCCTGCTGCCATTTAGCTCTCCGTTTCCACGGCGCCACATGCCGCAGCGACCTTGGCGTTTTCCAGCGGCACGCCCGCTGCCATCTGCAGGCGGCAGGCTTGGGCAGTAAAGCATCGCGACCCCGAGTTTTTTGGGCGCCGTTACGCCTCCGCCAGGGGCCCCCGGCCAGATGGCTCTACCCACTAAGAGGGGTTTTACTGCGGGGCTGAAGGAAGACGACTGTGGCGGGCAGAGGATGAACTCACACCTCCCTCTCCTCCTCCCCTCCTCCTCCTCCTCCTTCTCCTCCTCCTGCTCCGCTCTGCCAAATTTCAGCTCCGCTCGCCTCCAAAACGCCGCCGCCCGCTTCAATATTTCAGTCATGATTATCCGGCAGCAGATGATCCTGCAGCAGCCAAAAGGGCAGCAGAGGAGCGAGGAGCGCCGGAGGAGCAAGAGGAGCGCCGGAGGAGCAAGAGGAGCGAGGAGCGGTGGCGAGGAGGCCGTGACCAAAACCCAATCCTCCTGCAGCGGCGTGCTCCTGCTGTCAGTAAACCCTCAGAGTGGGCTGACAGGTGGGTCAGCAGGTACGCCAAGAAACCTCCATCAGCCCCCGGGAACACCAGCTTCCTCCCACCCTTTCACAATAAAACTACTGCTGTCAATCAAACAATCAAAGAGTCACAGAGGTGAAACTTTGTGTCATATCTCACAGATGATTTATTGCATCGTTCACATTTTTCATGACTTTTTTTGTTCCTGCCTTGTAAAAAAGTTCCAGAAATTACACTAAGTCACATGCAATAAACTGTATAAATAAATACAATTAAATGACAGTATATTATTGTTATTAACTGTGGGGAAACTGGTGTAAAAACACCAGGGAAAAAAGGAAAAACATCCATCAGTCCCCCTGAAACACCAGCTTCCTCCCACCCTTTCACAATAAAACTACTGCTGTCAATCAAACAATCAAAGCTGAAACTTTCTGTCATTTCTCAGCTGATTAACTGTATTATTATAAGAATTAAAATAAAGTTTATTATTGATATTAACTGTTGGGAAACATGTACATATTAAATTGACTATCGTTCACCTTAATATCTGTGAATTTACAGGCCTTTTAGTGTTTTAGAGGAAAAAGGAAAAACCTCCATCAGCCCCCCTGAAACATCAGCTTCCTCCCACCCTTTCACAATAAAACTACTGCTGTCAATCAAACAATCAAAGCTGAAACTTTCTGTCATTTCTCTCAGCTGATTTACTGATTTACTACATTGTAAAAAGTTCCAGAAATTACACTAAGTCAAATGCAATAAACTGTAAAAATACAGAGCATTTATTATTAGAGCTTTTATTATTATTAGAATTAAATTATTAATTATTATTGTTGTTAACTGTGGGGAAACTGGTGTAAAAACAGATGTTAAAACGATCTTTAAGGTTAATATCTGTGAATTTACAGGCCTTTTAGTGTGCATCCTTCCCATTTTTCATGACTTTTTTTTTGTTCCTACATTGTAAAAAAGTTCCAGAAATTACACTGAGTCACATGCAATACACTGTAAAAATACAGAGCAGCTTTTATTATTATTATAAGTAAATTACAGTATATTATTTATATTAATTGTGGGAAAACTGGCGTAAAAAGCATTAAAAACAACTATCTTTCACGTTAATATCTGTGAATTTACAGGCCTTTCAGTGTAGAACACTGAAAACTTTACAGAACATTTACCAGAAAATTACAGAGAGATTCCAAAATCACTATGAGCTGCTGCAGGAAGCTGCACGGCATCATGCTGCTTATGAAGCTGCAGGATTTTATAGTTTTACTTCGACTGGTGCTGCAGATTTGTAATTTGTGGAGTTTTTATGAAGCCAGAGTTCCTTCACAGATGCTCTGAATTTATCTGGATGAACTATCTTCATGTTTTGAGTTCCAATAAATGCATTTTTCATCTGAATGTTTCCAGAAGAAGATAAACTCAGAGAACATGAGAAACATGATCCATCAGAGCTGCTGAAGCTCTGAGACACAAAGTTTCACCTTTAAATGGAGTTAAAACCTGCAGCTATCAGATGGGACTCTGGTACAGAGAGAGCTAATAACACACACACACACACACACACACACACACACACACACACTCACTCACACACACACACACACACTCTCAGTCTGTCGTTAGTGTCTGTCAGCAGGCGGATCAGATGAGACAAAAATAAGAAAACTGTGCTGGTGGTCAGGAGGAAAATCAATACCTCCATCTTTACTGTATGGAGGGGGGGGGGGGGGAGGAGGAGAAGAAGAAGGAGGAGAAGAAGAGGAGGAGAAGAGGAGGATTCTGGGTAAATCCTGTCTTCACATTATGTGGAAAAAACAAAAAAATAAATCAAAAATACATCATTATTGTTGTGTTTATGTGTGTTTATGTGTGTGTGTGTGTGTGTGTGTAGTATATTCCTGTGCAGTGTGTACATGCTTGTGTGTATTTTTCACTATGTGTGTGTATTATTGTTGTGTTAATAGCACACACTGGACCAGGATAAATGTCCTGAAATCAATCAATCGATCGGTGAAATGGCACCGAAATGATAGGAATTGATTGCTTCTGTGTGTGTGTGTGTGTGTGTGTGTGTGTGTGTGTGTGTGTGTGTGTGCAGCTACACACACACACACACACACACACACACAGGTCGTGGTGGTGATCAGTGTCCGCCACGTCGACGTCTTTGTTCATATTTGAGGTTCAACAAATCCTCCATGTGATGGATGAACGCTGCAGAGTGTGTGTGTGTGTGTGTGTGTGAGTGTGTGTGTGTGTGTGTGTGTGTGTGTGTGTGGGTCAGTCAGGGGGGTCTGGGCCGGTCCGTGGGCTATTAGCCACCACGTTATCTCCCGTTAGTCGTCTCATCTCCAACTCAAAGAGAATAAATAAAGAAGACTTTAGAGTCAGAAAGAGCCGAAAGAAAAGGGGGGGGGAGGGGGGGGGGGCAATGAAGGGAAGAAAAAAAAAAAAAAACGCAGAAGAAGAAAATCTCCAATTCATTGAGATCAAGTCAATAACACTGTAATATTTATGAAGGCTGGAAGCCAGGCTGCCCTAAAACCCAAACTCCAGCAATCCTGAATTATAAATTGGTATTGATTTGTGTTGTGGGTGAGTGAGCTGCAGCGTGTGTGTGTGTGTGTGTGTGTGTGTGTGTGTGTGTGTGTGTGTGTGTGTGTGTGCAGCAGCAGGATGCAGCTCAGCTCAGCTGCTCGATTGTTTTCACGCTTTCACAGAAAAAAAATGTGGAGCTGCTTGTTTGGCAACAGTTTGTAACGCTGGAGAGACTCACAGGAGGTGGAGGTGTGTGTGTGTGTGTGTGTGTGTGTGTGTGTGTGTGTGCGTGTGTGTGTGTGTGTGTGTGTGGTACCTGTGTGTGTGTGTGTGTGTTAATGTGATTTTATGTGCTTTAGCTGGTTTAGATCATGTTGGATCAGTTGAGGCGCTGCAGGTGATCCAAACGTTTCAGATTTTACAAAATAAATACAAATAAACTGCAACTCCACTTCAACAACAACAACAACAACAACAACAACGACTCGGGACTCGTGACTTGGACTGGAGCCGTGTGACCTGAGAAGACCAAACCCAGAGATGAAGGAGTTAAATCATCTCCTGAATCAAACTTTTCCTCCAGCACGTCGACACTAACGCTTCGTTACAGACAAAAATAATTTTACCAACAAGAAAAAGTCTGAAACAAAAACAATCCGAAAAGTGAAAGTTTCTACTGTCAACAAATTCACTGACCAAACGTAATGTTCATATACACATATAATATAAAATATATATGTAAAAAAATATATCTATAATATATTTTATAATATAAATATATATATATATATATATATATTTATTATTTTTAAATATATATATATCATTTTTTGGTACACATAAAAATTATATATATTTAAAAAAATATAGATAAAAATGTTTATATATGTATATATATATGTACATATAAAAATGAAATAAAAAAAAAAATCATATTTTCATATATATTTTCAACACAGCCAGAACAGAAAAAACTGGCCTGTTTTATTTATAAAAAAATCACCAAAATTACATTATTTATCATGGCATGAAAGTATAAAAATAGAAATTATTGCTGGATTTTCCACTTTTCTGACGCTCCCTGAATGCGTCATCTGTGATGAACAAGACAGTCAGGAAAAATAAAAACAAATATCATCTTTAACCTGTGATATTTCATCATAGTGTCAGGTTCAGGAGCAGAAGGTTTAAAAACACTAAATTAATTTACAAACTGAGAGAAAACGATCAAACACAGAATCAGTTTCTGAAACTTTCCCAGACAAGAAACAGCTACTTTTTTTGTTTTTTTGGTAATTTCACATGTTTTTTGGGGTCATTTTGTGATTTTTTTAGGGTAATTTAGCGTCTTTTTCTGTAATTTTACATGTTTTTGGGGTCATTTTGTGACTTTTATGGTCTTATTTGGTTAATTTAGCGTAATTTTTGGTAATTTCACATGTTTTTTTAATCATTTTGTCACTTCTTGGGTCTTTTTAGGGTAATTTAGCGCCTTTTATACTGTTTTTAAATGTAAAATGTTATATATTGTTCCCTATTGAAGCTACTGAATCTTTTACACGTTTATTAAATAAATGATGTTAAAATTAATTTAGAAAACTTTCTTTTTCACCTGTGCACCGTTATGGTATAATGTTGCTACGGGCAACAAACCCCAAAAAGTGTTTTGTCCTAAGTGGCACCATGACGCGACCATGAAGGGTTAAATCATCTTTAACTTTGTATGTTTGTAGTTTTATTGCTGCATGTTAGTGAATGTGTGTGTCATCAAATATGGATGACGCTGCCTCCTCCCCTGGTGTTCACACACACACACACACACACACACACACACACACACACACACACACCCCCTCAGTGAGTGATGGGTCCTGCTGTGGTGTGAAGGGATTACACGGCTCCGTACGGCAGCTAGAAACACACTCTGTCATGCTCCAGAGCTGCTGCTGGGAGTGTGTGTGTGTGTGTGTGTGTGTGTGTGTGTGTGTGTGATGTCATCACTCAGGTCCAAACCCAGGTTTCTCTGCTCTTTTTTTCTCACATTTCAGCGCTGTGAGTGCACCAGAAGGACTGAGAGTTTTTCAAACTGACCCTTTATAAAGTCGACTTTTTAGTTTTTAGAGGTTTTTTTTTGGTTTTGTTGTCTTTATTTGACAGTATTTGGAGCCACATGGCAGCCAATCACCGTGCGGTAACTGGGAGGCTCACTAACTGGTGCTTAGATTCACCTTTCCTGTGTCACAATATTAGAGACGGAGTATAAAGAGCGATAAAGTCCACGTCAGGACCAGGATCAAACTAGACAACTTTACCAGAGACCAAATATGAAACAAACCCTAAACCATGACTATGATCTGTTCCTAAACTTCACCCAGTACCTTAGTTTATATGTTCAATGAGGAATGTCAACTGGTTAAATTACATTAAAGACGCTGAAGATGCTAAAAATGCTAAAGATGCTAAAAATGCTAAAGATGCTAAAAATGCGAGGCCAAGACAGATAGAATCATGTTTTCTCTTGACATTATAATAACTAATATTAACTGAGAGTTTTCTCAACCTGCAGCCACACCTGAACACCTGAACACCTGAACACCTGAACACCTGAACACCTGAACACCTGGACACCTGAACACCTGATCACCTGAACACCTGGACACCTTGGACACCTGAACACCTGAACACCTGGACACCTGAACACCTGAACACCTGGACACCTGAACGAACACCTGAACACCTGAACACCTGGACACCTGAACGAACACCTGAACACCTGAACACCTGCTGGGGGCAAAACCACCTCAACTCAAACTGTTGACTGACGAGCTTTACCAGGTATTTTTACAAGTTTCGATGGGTAATTTTTATGACTTTCTTGGTCTTTTTCTGGGGGTAATTTAGCGTTTTCTTTGGTAATTTCCATGTTTTTTTGGGTCAATTTGTGACTTTTTAGGTTAATTTAGCATCTTTTTTGTAATTTCACATGTGTTTTGGTGTCTTTTTTGTCACTTTTTGGGTAATTTAGCTTATTTTTTTGTCTTTTTTTGGGTAATGTAGGATCTTTTTTTGTATGTTTTGGTAATTTTATATGTTTTTTGGTGTCATTTTGTGACTTTTTTTTGGTCTTTCTTGGATAATTTAGCATCTTTTAGACAGACAAACCAACAGACAGACAGACGGGTGTTTTGGTCGTTATGTAACCTAAACCGTCCCTCTCCTCCCCAGCGACCTCCTCCTCTCCTCTCCTCTCCTCCTCCTCCTCCTCCTCCTCCTCCTCCTCCTCTCCTCCTCTCCTCCCCCCATATCACATCCCCCATCTTTATATAGAAATCAATACCCTCTTAATCTGCCCTCCTCTCTCTCTCTCTCTCTCTCTCTCTCTCTGTCTCACCCCTCTACTGTCTCATTCTCACTCCTCCATCACCCCCCCCCCCCCCCCCCCACCTCCTCCTCCTCCTCCTCCTGTCCATCCACACCTCCTTCACCTCCTTCTCCTCCCTCTCCGTCTCTCCATCTCTCTTCCTGCTGTCGTCGTGTCTGGACTCGCCCGCCTCACATTTCACTCCTCACACCGCAGACACACACACACCACACACACTCACTCACACACACACACACACACACACACACACACACACACACACACACACTCAGCCTGTCAGTGAGGTTGTTTGTCTGTTTCTTTGAGTCTCAGTTCACACAAAAAGAGACAAAATTAACAAAAAAAAAAGTATTTTTCAGATATTTTTTGCATATGTTTCGAGTAATTTTTTGGTATTTTTTTTAATATAATATTGGAGGAATTTTATGTATTTTTTGGTATGTTTTTGGTAATTTTGGGTATTTCTAATGTATTCTTTTATATATTTTTTGTTTATGTTTTGGGTAATTTCTTTGCATTTTTTACATTTTTTCACACACACACACACACACACACACACACACACCACACACACACACACACACACACACAGAGGCTTTGTTTATTTATTACTCTCTCTCTCTTCCTGCCTCAGGTTGTGTGTTTTGGTTGTTTTCATGTTTAAAACGTCTCCCAGTCTGAATATGAAATGATGTTTTTGTATAATATAATAAATAAATAATAAAAGAGCATTAATGAAGCTTCTTCACTGGTTCTACACAGAAACATGAATTAAAAACATCTTTCTTTCTGTTTATACTCTATTTCTTTGATTATCTGATATAACTGCAGAAATAAAAGCGTCTGAGTCGATCTGGAGCCTTTTCTGCTCCTCTAACTTCCTGTTTCACCTCCACTTTCAAGATAAAAGCATCAATGTCTCAAACATTTTCACTACAACAAACTGTGTGAAGAACAACAGCAGTAGTACCTCGAGAAAATGAGTCAGAATATTTACAAAATATTAAAAATGCATTAATTAGGCTTCTCAGTTCTTTACTGGTTCGATGTAGAAAAATAAAATAAAATAAATATTTGAAGCTGATATCTTTCTGTTTGTGATTTTAGTTTAGTTTGATCATTTTTTCAATGCAAATTAAGAAATAAAACCAAAAATTAAAGCGTCTCAGTCTGACTCTTCTTTTAAGAAAAAGGCTTAAAATGTCTCAAAAATGTGTATTTAGTCACTTTATGTATCTTTTTTGTTAAATTTTGTGTCTTTTTTGTTATTATGTGTCCTTTTTGCTAAATTGTGTGTCCTTTTTTTGTCATTTTGTGTCTTTGTTGGTCATTTTGTTGCTTTTCTTGGTCATTTTGTTGCTTTTTTAAATAATTTTGTTGCTCTTCTTTGTAATTTTGTTGCCTTTTTGGTAATTTTAGTCTCAAACTTCCTTTAAAAAACAAGTGAAACAGTTCAAACTGCTGCTGTTTGAAAACGTGTGAGGAACAACAGCAGCGTTACCCTCCAGAAACTGAGTCAGAATATCAACAAAAAAATGTAAAAAAAATATTGAAGAAAAACAACAAAAAACAATCAAAGCGAGTCTGACGATCAGCTTCCAACAGCCAATCAGCAGCCACCGTCCCGTCTTCTGACAGGAAGTAGCAGACGAGCCAAACCCCACACACACTCACACACACACACACACACACACACACACACACACCCTCTCCCCTCCCCCACATCTGCTGGCGAGGCAGGAGCCCCACGGATGGTCGTCCTTAATTAGCCACACCGCTCTCATATTCCTGATTAAACCGCTGCTGCGCATGTGTGTGTGTGTGTGTGTGTGTGTGTGTGTGTGTGATGGAAGGTTATCAGTGCATTCTTAATTGGGAAAAACACTCGAGTGATTAACAGGAGGAAGGAGGGCGAGCGAGCTCCAGACTGACAGAGAGAGAGAGAGAGAGTCGGTGTCCTGAATCTAAAACAGGAAGAAGAAAACTCGACGTCTTTATCTTTTTATCTGCGATTCTTACAAACATCCAAACATCCAGAACCTCCGAGGTTAGAATCAAGTAGAAACAGTGAGTCAGCTCCATCAATAAACAATAAACCACATTTATTAGAAACAAACAACAGAGTTAGAGCTGATACCAACCTGCTGGAGCTACAGTCAGTCAGTTAGACACTAATAGCAGCTGATCATCACCAGTATTCATATTGCTTTTAAACGGACAGTTTTTTTAAAGCTTCTGTACTGAAAACTAAAGCAAGCAACCAGGGGGGGCAAAGGACGCAAAGAGACACCAAAGGACAAAAAAGATACAAAATGACACAAAAAGACATAAAATGACAAAAAAAAAAAAACCAAAATTACCAAAAAAGTCACAAAATGACACAAAAAAGTAACAAAATGGCTAAAAAACACATAAAATTGGCCACCAATCAGAGCACCAAAACGTTTGTCGAAACACTTAGAAAAGCCACAGCACACTTGTCATGGCCGAGCAAGTCGATTTGATACCTTTTTAGTGTATGTGCCAAAACAAAAAAACCCTATGTAAAATGACCAAAAAAGACACTAAAATACCAAAAAATATGTAAAATGACCAAAAAAAGACACTAAATTACCAAATAAGAAACTAAATTACAAAAAAAATGTAAAATGACCAAATAAGACACTTGTTTTCTAAAATAAAGTCATCAAATCTTTGTGATGTTATTTGTTTCCAAATTTATTTTTTGACAAATTTTTCTCCCCCTCTCCCCTCTAGCGATGATGTCATCACTCTAGCTTCTCCATAGGGTAACTTTGGGGGGATTTTTTGCCGTGTTTTTGCCAAATAATTTGAAAACCGTTTGCCGAAACGCTTAGAAGAATAAAATCTAGGATTTAGCCCGGTGGAGAAAATATAGTTTAGTTAGTTCATTTTTTTAAAATCAACAAAATGACACCATTTGTGACGCTCCCTGAATGCATCATGTGTAACAAACACAACAATCAGGAAAATAAACAAATGTCATCTTTAAATTGTGATAAATAAATATTAAATATCAGCTGTTTGAACAAAGTTTCCACCAATAAAAAGATGTAATCAGTTCAGTCATAACGATGTTTACACCAGCAGGTGTGTGTGTGTGTGTGTGTGTGTGTGTGTGTGTGTGTGTGTGTGTGATTAACAAGGTGATCTGCCTCCAGGGCTCCAGGTGCATGCTGGGAGGGGGATTTGGCGAGGAGAGGAAGAGGGGAGGGGGGGCAGGATGGGGGGCGCCCAAAGTTCCCAGGATCCCCCGGTGAGCCCCCCACCCGGTCTGGGGGGAGGGGGGCACTAGGGGGGGTTGGGGGGGTCTGAGGGGGGTTGGGGGGGGTCCTAGGGGGGTTAGGGGGGGCACTAGGGGGGTTGGGGGGGGGGTCCAGCTGAGCTCAGCAGGGCGTCGACAGCGAGCTGCTAACGAAGCTGCAGGTGGTGATGTAATCCACCAATCCAATTAACAGGACAGGAAACAGCTGGACGGAGCAGGAACCAGGTCTAAACCACCTCAGGCTCTAAACCAGACAACCAGTACCTTATAACCTAAACCAGACTCTAAACCAGTACCTCAGACTGTAAACCAGTACCTCAGGCTCTAAACCAGACAACCAGTACCTTATAACCTAAACCAGACTCTAAACCAGTACCTCAGACTGTAAACCAGACTATAAACCAGTACCTCAGACTATAAACCAGTACCTTATAATCTAAACCAGTACTTTATAACCTAAACCAGACTCTAAACCACTACCTCAGACTGTAAACCAGTACCTCAGACTGTAAACCAGTACCTCAGGCTCTAAACCAGACTATAAACCAGTACCTTAGAATCTAAACCAGTACCTCAGACTCTAAACCAGTACCTTATAACCTAAACCAGACTCTAAAACAAGTACCTTATCATCTAAACCAGACCTCTAAACCAGTACTTTGGAATCTAAACCAGTACCTCAGACTCTAAACCAGTACCTTATAATCTAAACCCAGACTCTAAACCAGTACCTTAGAAATTAAACCAGTACCTCAGACTCTAAACCAGTACCTTATAATCTCTAAACCAGACTCTAAACCAGTACCTTAGAAATTAAACCAGTACCTTAGAATCTAAACCAGTACCTTAGAATCTAAACCAGTACCTAGAATCTAAACCAGTAACTTAGACTCTATAAGAGTCTTTTTTGGTCATCTTAAATGTTTTTTGTTAATGTTGTGTCTTTTTCTGTCATTTCCTTTCATTTTTAGTCTTTTTTTGTTAATATCACACGTCTGTTTGTATTATTGTGTCTTTGTTTTGGTCTTTTTGTGTCTTTTTTTTTCCTTCTGAAGCAGCTGGACAGAAGCAAGAGACATCTTCCTTCTTCTTCAGTTTCTATAAAACAAACAACTCACGCTGTCGTTTTTCTAGAGAAGAAAGTCTGGAAACCAGAGGCCGAGGTCACACACACACACACACACTCACACACTCACACACACACACACACACACACACACACACACACACACACACACACACACACACCCTCTCAGCGTTCCTCTGAGTTATTCTGGTTTCTCGTTGGTCAGATAAAGTAAACAGAGTCTAAAAACAGGGACTGATGTTTTGACCTCTGACCTCTCTCAGAATCTCCTCTGACCATCCTTCAAAATAAAAGCCTCTCAGTGCATCCTGATGCCTCGCTCTTTACCCATGATGCATCTCTCCTGTAGCTCGTCATTAAACCTCAGAAACAAGAAAAACGACATAAAATACCTGAAGTCACGTCTCCAGATTAACCCAGAACCCCCTGCAGCAGGAAACAGGTCTGACTGTAAACCAGGACCTCAGACTGTCCTTGATTGGTCATTTTGTGTCTTTTTGTGTCTTTTTTTATTCATCATTTTGTGGCTTTTTTGGTCATTTTGTGGCTTTTTGTGTTCCTTTTTTTTGTCATTATGTGTCTTTTTTGGTCATTTTGTTTATTTTTTATTAATCATTTTGTGTCTTTTTTGTGCTTTTTTGTCATTTTGTGTCTTTGTTTGTCATATTGTGTCTTTTTATGGTCATTTTTGTGTCCTTTTTTTGGTCTCCTGAACCTGAACTTTGTGTCTCTGTTTGTCATTGTGTGTTATTTTTGTAATTTTGTGTCTTATTTTGGTTGTTGTGTGTCTTTTTTCCAAACCAAAACCTCAGACTCCTGTAAGAGCCTTATTTTGGTCATTTTACATTTTACATTTTACATATTGTCTTTTTCTGGTCATTTAGAGTCTGTTTTTGTTAAATTTACACGTCTTTTTTAGTAATTTGTGTCTTATTTTGTGTATTTTTTTTCTAAACAGGACCTCAGACCCCCCCCCCCCCCCCCTCTCTCTCTCTCACCCCCCCTCTATAACCCCCCCCCCCCCCCCCCCCCCCCCCCCCAGCAGCCTCTCCTGCCCAGTAATGTCCTGCTTTTATTGTAAATCTATACTGTTAATCTGGCGGCTCCGATGGGCCTCGCTCCCCGATCGATACGCTGGGAAGGGTCCACCGGGGCAGATAACCCCCCCCCCCCCCCACCCCTCCCCCCCCCCCCGTGGAGTTCACCCTCAGAGACACACACACACACACACACACACACACACACACACACACTGATGAGACTCTCACCGTCTAACACTCTCAGAGATTTTCACCCAAAATGCAAAATCTTCTTAAAGAGACACTGCAGCTGCTGTTTGCTGTTTGTGGGTGAAATGCATCCTGGGAGTCAGAGTTTTTATGTTTGTAGCTTCAAATTTTTATCAACGAACAAAATAATTTCCCATGTTTTGTCTGATACAGATGCCTTTAGAAATATTTACACTTCAGGTAAAATTACGTTATTTAAGTAGCAGGAAGCTCCGCTCAGGTCATGTTGTGGCTTGTTTGGTAATTTTATGTCTATTTCATGGTAATGTTACATGTTTTTTGGTTAATTTTGTGCCCTTTTTTGTTATTTTTGAGTCTATTTTTGTCATTTTGTGTCTTTTTTTGTTCATGTTGTGTCTCTTATTGGCAATTTTACATGTTTTTTGTTAATTTTGTGTCTTTCTCTGGTAATTTTTGTGTCTTTTTGTAATTTTTTTTTGGTAAATTTGTTTTTTTAAGTTATTTTGTGGCTTTTTTTTTATTTATTTTTTGTCTTTTTTACGTCTCCTGGTGAAGTCCTGGTTAGTTCGACCCGTCCACCTCCCCTCCCTCCTATAAAAAACTAGCTTTTTGATTTTTTTTGTAAAATGAAGTAGAATAAACCCTGTTTCAGGGCCTCGTCATTGATAAACTGAGTCTACAGACGGACAGATGGACGTTTCTGTTTGTGTCCTGAAGCCTCGTTGTTTAA
>NC_081528.1:910305-916225 GCF_030273125.1 Centropristis striata | reverse complement strand
TTTTTTTTGTCATTTTGTGTCTTTTTTTGACATTTTGTGTCTTTTTATGGTCATTTTGTGTGTTTTTATGGTCATTTTGTGTCTTTTTATGGTCATTTTGTGTCTTTTTAGTGGTCTCCTGAACCTGAACTTTGTGTCTCTCTTTGTCATTGTGTGTCATTTTTTTCATTTTGTGTCTTATTTTGGTTGTTGTGTGTCTTTTTTTCCAAACCAAAACCTCAGACTCTATAAGAGCCTTATTTTGGTCATTTTACATGTTTTTTTTTTGTTAATTTTGTGTCTTTTTATGTAATTTTTTTGTCTTTTTCTGGTCATTTAGAGTCTGTTTTTGTTAAATTTACACGTCTTTTTTAGTAATTTGTGTCTTATTTTGTGTATTTTTTTTCTAAACAGGACCTCAGACCCCCCGCCCCCCACCCCCCCTCTCTCTCTCTCTTCACCCCCCCCCTCTATCCCCCCCCCCCCAGCCTCTCCTGCCCAGTAATGTCCTGCTTTTATTGTAAATCTATACTGTTAATCTGGCGGCTCCGATGGGCCTCGCTCCCCGATCGATACGCAAAGATTGCTGGGAAGGGTCCACCGGGGCAGATAACCCCCCCTCCTCCCCCCCCGTGGAGTTCACCCTCAGAGACACACACACACACACACACACACACACACACACACACACACACACTGATGAGACTCTCACCGTCTAACACTCTCAGAGATTTTCACCCAAAATGCAAAATCTTCTTAAAGAGACACTACAGCTGCTGTTTGCTGTTTGTGGGTGAAATGCATCCTGGGAGTCGGAGTTTTTATGTTTGTAGCTTCACATTTTTATCAAAGAACAAAATAATTTCCCATGTTTTGTCTGATACAGACACCTTTAGAAATATTTACACTTTGGGTAAATTACGTTATTTAAGTAGCAGGAAGCTCCGCTCAGGTCATGTTGTGGCTTGTTTGGTAATTTATTATCTATATTTTCTATTTTTGGTAATGTTACATGTTTTTTGGTTAATTTTGTGTCTTTTTTGTTATTTTTTTGGTAATTTTGAGTCTATTTATGTCATTTTGTGTCTTTTTTCTTCTTCTTTTTTGCAATTTTACATGTTTTTTGTTAATTTTGTGTCTTTCTCTGGTAATTTTTGTTTTTTTTTAAGTTATTTTGTGGCTTTTTTTTGTATTTTTTGTCTTTTTTACGTCTCCTGGTGGAAGTGCTGGTTAGTCCGACCCGTCCACCTCCCCTCCCTCCGATAAAAAACTAGCTTTTTGATTTTTTTTGTAAAATGAAGTAGAATAAATCTGTTTCAGGGCCTCGTCACTGATAAACTGAGTCTACAGGTGGACGTTTCGCTTTGTGTCCTGAAGTCTCGTTGTTTAAACGTCAGCGCTGCTTTTCCTCTCAGCTTCAGTTTCTGATCAAAAACAATAAATATCAGACTCAGATCATGTGATCAATAATCATTGGACATAAACTCTGGATTGTGTAATCCTATAAATCCTGAGTTGTAGCTAGAAGAAGTGAGTGTGAATGTGTAAAACAGAATCTCTCTCAGTGTTTCACTCCTTCTTTATGTGTTTTCTCTTATTTCCACTAAAGCTTTAACGTGTTTCTACAGGAGGAGGATGATGATGATGATGATGATGGTGATTCTATCGGAGGAGGTGAAGGAGAACAGACCAATAAAAGTGTCTCCTCCTCTTGTTGTTTGCTCCTCTTTAAATCACAGCTCCTCCCGGTTCTCCTCCTGGGAACATAAAGAACCTTAAAGATTCTCTCTGAGTAACAGAGACTCTGAGGCCTCCAATCAACTTTATCTAATAATAATATTAATAATAATAATAATAATAATAAACATTATCTCTGTTGGTTCAGCTGGAGGAGAGCAGGGGCTGCTGGGAAACGCAGTCCTAACCTTTCAACCTGCACATGTTCAAATTCATGTTTTTATTTATTTATTCAAACTTTAAATTCTTTGTAGTTGATGTTTTATCTGATACATTATCTCTATTTTGAGGAGGACATTAAAAAAGACACAAAATGGCAAAAAAAGACACAAAATGACCAAAATGTGAACAATTTGTTGATCATTGTCACAATCGTGGAGTTTCTTTTTGTTAGTAATAATATTTATCAAAAGATGAATAGAAGATCTATATTATAAAAAAAACTAAATAACATCTGTTTTAAAGAAAAGAGCATCTGACTGAATAAAGCATCAGATTTTTTTCGATGCAAAATGAATTAATTGTGCAGTTGGAGAATTTTTTCTAGTTTATTACTATTATGATTATTATGATTATTATTATTATTACTATTATTATTACAATAATACAAAATGAATGTGGTGTAGATGTCTATGTCAGGTATGTATTTTTATTTCTTTTTTCTTTTATTATTATTATCATTATTATAATTATCATCATCATCATTTTTCTTTTCTTTTTTTGTATTTTATTACATTTTTATATTTGATAAAGTGGAAAAGTGAATGTGTATGTCTATGTCTGTCATGTTTGTATTTTTATTTATTTTTCACTTTTTTAAATGTATTATTATTATTATTGTT
The DNA here is from genome assembly GCF_030273125.1 of Centropristis striata. Taxonomy (NCBI): domain Eukaryota; kingdom Metazoa; phylum Chordata; class Actinopteri; order Perciformes; family Serranidae; genus Centropristis; species Centropristis striata. The sequence continues at coordinate 913,667 of NC_081528.1, read as the reverse complement.
ATATTTTTTTGTTTTTTTAATTTATTTTTTAAATGTATTTTATTTGATAAAAATGCAAAGTGAATGTGGATGTCTATGTCTGTCATGTGTGTATTTTTTCCCTGTATAATAAAGATATTGTGTAAAAAATAAATAAATAAATGTTTTGGCAGTGAGAGCATCTGATTGGCTGTGACCTGAGGAGGTGAAGGAGGGGGGCGGGGCTTAGTAAGTGGAGGTCAGAGGTCGCCGTCCATCACTCTGAACTCTCCTCAACATCAGAGACGTGTGAGTGTGTGTGTGTGTGTGTGTGTGTGTGTGTGTGTGTGTGTGTGTGTGTGTGTGTGAGTGTGTGTGTGTGTGTGTGTGTGAGTGTGTGTGTGTGTGTGTGTGTGTGTGTGTGTGTGTGTGTGTGTGGGGTCGTGACCTCCTTGTTCGGCGCTGCAGTTACAGCAGGAGGTGCTGGTCAGACATCAGGGGGGGGGGTTGGGGGGGAGAGGTGTATTGTGGGTAATTAGAGCTCGGCCTCCTCGTCGCTGTGACACTCGGCGGCGATTTATCGTCCCGCTCGGGCGACTCGTCCACCCGTCTAATTGCAATATTAGCGTGTAATAACGTCTAACGGCCATCCGTCAGATACTGCTGCCTCGGCAGAAAGCAGCCATTAAACACACACACACACACACACACACACACACACACACACACACACACACACACACACACACACACTCAGCCTGTCTGTTTGTTAGAGTCTCTGTCCTCTTTATGGCTTTTGATTCTCTTTATGTTTGTTCTCAGGGTCATTTTGTGCCTTTTCTACTAATTTCATGTCTTTTTCTGTATCATTTTGTATTTTATTTATAATGTTTTATTTCTGGTGTATTTTTAACTTATTTTTGGAGTATTTTTCTGGTATTTTTTACACAATTTTTGTTCATTTTGCATATTTTTTGACACATTTTTTAAATGTATTTTTTGTATGTTTTAAGCAGTTTTAATGTATCTTTTTTGGCAATTTTTATATATTTTGGGGGTATTTTTATGTATTCTTTGGCAAATAAAATGCTTACATTTTGTTTATGTGTTATTTTTTTAAACATATATTATGGGTATTTTTCTGTTGTTTTTTTTTTTTCTTTTTTTGTCATTTTGCGTATTTTTTAGGTGCTTTTACATATTATTTGGGTATTTTTTTTTATTGTTTATTGTTATTTTTTATATTTTTGTGGTATTTTTTACATAGTCTTTGGTCATTTTACATATTTTTTGGCATATTGTTTTAGGTATTTATTTATTTTTATCTGGGTATATTTTTGGTAGTTTTTACAAATTTTTTAGTCATTTTGCGTATTTTTTGGTATATTGTTTTAAGTATTTTTACCTATGTTTTTGGCATTTTTCACATCTGTTTTGGGTATTTTTTACATATTTTTTGGTTGTTTTTTTTTTACATATTTTTATGTATTTTTTTACATAATTTTATATATTTTTTATGTATTTTCAGGTATTTTTTTTAACTATTTTTGGGGTATTTTTATGTACTTTTGTTACATATTGTTTGGTCATTTTCCGTATTATTTTGGTGTATTTTACTGTAATGTATGTGGTATATTTAAGGTATTTGAGTCTCTGCTGCTCCGTCAGATGAACTCTGAGCAGAAACGTTTAACGTCTGGTTTTATGGTTCAAAGTGTTTCTCAGAGCTTCTAATCTCCTCAGATCTTCTTCCTCACAATCTCTTTATCACATTATTTCATACCAGAAGTTCCTCATTAACAGAACATTTACACAGTAAAAGCTTCAGTCTGCTGCAGGGAGATTTTATCATTATTGATCTGGAACATTAGTTCAAATGGTTTTAAAACATACTCGGAATAACATTTTGTTTCTTTCTGGGTCAATTTGTGTCCTTTTTTGTAATTTTACATATATTTTTTGTGACTTTTCACATGTTTTTCTGATATTTTTTTAGTCTTTTTTGGTTATTTTGGTATGTTTTTGGTTATTTTGTGGCTTTTTTTGTCATTTTGGGTGGGGTTATTTTTGTCATTTTGTCTCTTTTTGGGTAATTTTGTTTCTTTTTAAGTCATTTTTTGTCTCTTTATTTGATCATTCCGTGTCTTTTTTGGTCATTTTGTGTATTTTTTGATAATTCCGTGTCTTTTTTGGTCATTTTACATCTTTTTTGGGACATTTTACATGTTTTTTTCTGATATTTTTTGTCGTTTTTTGGTTATTCAACGTCTTTTTCTGTCATTGAACATCTTTTTTTGATCATTTTACATCTTTTTTTGGGACATTTCATGTGTTATTCTGGAAATTTTTGTCTTTTTTGGTCATTTTCTGTCTTTTTTAACATCTTTTCTGCAGACGGGGAAATACTAACTGACTGTTTCTGTAGATTTATCAGAGAAACAGACTGAACACCTTGTTAAACATCACTAACACTGCACACATCTATACAGGAAACATTTCACCTCATAACGAAAGGTAAAGATCTCACAATCTGCACAAATGAAATGAAATTAAACTATGAAAATCAGAGTCTCTAGCACAGCTCCCGTAGACTCCTATGAGAGTCTCTAGCACAGCTCCCATAGACTCCTATGAGAGTCTTTAGCACAGCTCCCTCCTGTTCAACATGAGATATAATTCCTTTATTTTCCAGAGAATCTTTATGCTCTGAGACGTTTGAGGATCCTCTAAAACCTAAAGGTCAAAGGTCACGGCAGCTCAGAGACAAAATGTTAATGTGGCTTTAAATGGTCACATGACGAGGAAAGAAAGGGAATAAAATGTAAAAATGTATTCTGGTCCAGGATAAAGACCAGTGTGTGTGTGTGTGTGTGTGTGTGTGTGTGTGTGTGTGTGTGTGTCAGGTTGATTTACTTCAGCGAGACGTGAATTCACAACATTAAACTGTTTTACTGTAGCGGCTGAGCTGCTTCATTTGCATGATGGGTCACTAAACACACACACACACAGATATATATATGTATGTATGAGTGTGTGTGTGTGTGTGTGTGTGTGTGTGTGTGTGTGTGTGTGTGTGTGTGTCGGAGGGTCACAGTAATAAATCGTGAATTTCTTAACAGGCGCTAAAATGCAGAGAAACAAGCAGCGCTGCAGTAAATCACAGTGTGTGTCCAAACATATATATGTGTGTGTGTGTGTGTGTGTGTGTGTGTGTGTCCATTAATATGCACACAATGACTGTGTGTGTGTGTGTGTGTGTGTGTGTGTGTGACTCGTCTCGTGTCCTAATTAAAGCTGCAGAGAAACGGAACAGAGCTGATATTAATGTGAACATTGAACACAACACGGAGGGCAGCGATGCGTTCAATGTTCCGTTAATATCAGTTCTGTTAACGTCCAGACTA
>NC_081528.1:810305-907805 GCF_030273125.1 Centropristis striata | reverse complement strand
ATTCTGCTTTATAAATCTGGCTGTGTTTCTCCTCCTGCAGCATCTAAACGCTGCGTTTCCTCCTGGTGTTGATTACACTATTCACACAGTCGCCTGGCGGCGCCGACAGCAGCGAGGAGGTGAGGACGCCACGAAGACGAGAAACAAGAAACAAGAGCAGGAGAGACACGACGTGGTGACGGCGTGTTTCTGTCAGCTGGAAGCTCCAGCTAGCTTTAACGTGTCAACACGTTCAACACTGATGGAGTCTTTCTGTTAGACTCACAGCAGAGCAGGAGGTTCTAGAGACAGAGAGGTTCTAGAGACAGAACGGTTCTAGAGGAGCTCAAAATGAGAAAAAAACAACAGGAGTTGGTTCTGAAGACACCAGAACACAAACTTTACCTCGTCTGAAGACAGTTTCACTGGTTCATTTCTTTAAACCACAAAGAAACACAAGAAACTAAACTAAAATGACCAAAAAAGACTCTAAATGACCAGAAAAAGATACAAAAACAAACAAAATTAACAAAAAAAGAGACAAAATTTACAAAAAAACATGTAAAATTACCAAAAAAAGACACAAAATGATGACAAAAGGACCAAAAAAAGACACAAAATGGCCAAAAAAAGACACAAAATTACTAAAAAAAGACACAAAATGACCAAAAAAGGACAAAAAAAGAAACTAAATTAACAAAAAAGTCACAAAATTAACCAAAAACCATGTCAAATTAACAGAAAAAAGACCCAAAATAACCAAAAAGGACACACAATGAACAAAGAAGGACACAAAAAGTCACACAATTAACAAAAATACATGTAAAATGATCAAAAAGACACAAAATGAACGCAAAAGGAGACAAAAGGACCAAAGAAGACCCAAAATTACCAAAAAAAGGACAAACAAAAAAAAGAAACAAAGAGACACACACATTTGAGACTGATTCTCTGTCTGGAGACAGACTCAGAGCAGAGCAGTAGGGTTCTAGAGACAGAACGGTTCTAGAGGAGCTAAAATGATCTAAAAACAACAGGAGTTGGTTCTGAAGACACCAGAACACAAACTTCACCGTCTGAACAGTTTCACTGGTTCATTTCTTTAAACCGCAAAGAAAATAAAGATTTCAGCAGATTTAATAAAGTTTACACACAAACCAAGCAGCTGATGGAGAGAGAACGTCCTGGACGGAGCCAAGAGAACCAGAACCAGAACCAGAACCAGAACCACAACCACAACCAGAACCAGACAGACAGACAGACAGACAGACAGACAGACAGACAGACAGACAGACAGGTGACAGGTGTACCAGGTGTACCAGGTGTACCAGGTGTACCAGGTGTGTCCTACCTGTCGATGATGACGGGGTCGGAGGGCGTCTCGTTGCGGTTTCCGCAGCTCTTCTTGTCACAACACCGACTGGAAAAACAGACAGATACATTATTATTATTATTATTATTATTATTACTACTGTAGATTAACGTCACAGTGATGTGACACATGAAGTTTGATGTGTTGATGCTTTAGTGCAGTAAAGAACCAGAGAACCATCACTGCCTCCTTCTATTATTATTTAATCATCATTATAATTACCACAACACACAGTTTACATCATTACATCATATTGAGGCATTTAAAAAAAAAATTGGGGTATTTTCAATGTATTTTTTATTTTTGTTTTTTTGGATTTTTTTGTTTACATATCTTTTGGGGTAGGTTTTGGGGTATTTTCAATTTATATTTATATATTTTTTGGGTATTTTTTGGTATGTTTTGGTAAATTTTTTGGTATTTTTTGCAAATTTTTTGGGTTCATTTCAATATATTATTTGTGGGGTTTTTTTTTACATATTCTTGGGGTATTTTCAATAATTGTTATGGTATTTTTTTTACATATTTATCAGCATTTTTTTGGTATGTTTTGGGTATTTTTGGGGTATTTTCAATGTATTTTTTTGTATTTTTTTAAATTATTTTTTAGGTAATTTTTTTTTTTTTTTACTTAGTTTTGAAAATGTTGCCTTTCAATCTTTGCCCCCAAATAGTTTATTAACTGATAAAACCAGATGAATCAACCAGAAAGGTTTATGTATGACACACACACACACACACACACACACACACTCTTGACATATAGAGGGGAAATTCTTGTTAAATTGACATGTTTTTTCGTTATATTTGTGTCTTTTTTGGTAATTTTCAGTCTTTTTTTATTGATTTTACATGTGTTATTGTTAATTTAGTGTCTTTTTGTGTCTTTTTTGATGATTATGTGTCTTTTTTTGGTAATTTTAGATGTTTTTTGGGGCATTTTTTACTTCTAGTTTTCATTATTTCCTTTTTTATTGCATTAACCATAATAACATTGCTGATAAGATGCTTAAATTAAATGCTTTTATTCTGAAAAGCAGCCTAGGTTCCCTCTCCACACTCACACACGCACACACACACACACACACACACATACACACACACACACACACACACACACACACACACTCTGACACACGCGTGCTGGTCCAGCTGGGCGGGGTCCAGGCCAAGGTCAGTAGCGTTTGGCGGGGACCCAGCGCTGGACGACCAGCTCGCCAACCGGACAGCTGCTCGCCAAACAGCCGTCCAGGTAGCCAGAGGGCGAAGCGGCCGCGGCGCTGCCAGGACGCCAAACGGGCGCCGCGACCACGAGAGCTGTGGAGGCATCCAGAGGGAGGGGGGCGGGGGGGGGGGGGGGGGGAGAGGGGGGGCTGGGTCCGTGATCCAGCACCGCGGGGACGCTGCAGCCAAACGAGGCTTTTAGTGTGGCGGGTCAGAACGGCGTGTTGAACAGCAGCAGACTGGAGCCAACACATTAATATCCATCACACACACACACACACACACACACACTGGATACTGGGCTGTCTGACGGGCAGTGAACGCACCACACTGTACTCACACACACACACAGTGTATATATGTATATATATATATATATATATATATACAGTCATGGAAAAAATTATTAGGTACTTTAATTTTGAAAAATATAATTATATATTATTCACTCTATATAATTAATCTATATAATTAAATATTATACACTCTATTACAAAACATAAAATCTAGCAAACTCACTCTAAAAACGAATTCAAACAAACTGAATTTGAAAACAAAAAATCACAACGAAATTAAAACTAAAACTAATGAAAAATATTATTATTATTATTATTATTATTATTATTATAACTATTCTAACCTGCTGAACAGGTGAGAGGTATTTTAAATCAGTTTCTCTTGAAATAAAACTTCTGAAACTGGAAATATAATATATATATATGATGAGAGGGTTTTCTCACAATTTTGCTTTAATTTCTTGTCTGGTTCATTTGTTTGGACAAATACAATGATAACAACAAAAATAGCTGATAAAAGTTTAATTTAAGAGCTATATATGTATGTGTATATATATATATATATATATATATATATATATATATATATATATATATATAAACAAGTAAAATGAGTTTCACATTCAGTCAAACCATTTAAAAGCTGTTTAAACATGAATAATCAGTCATAAACCATTAATATAATCTGTAATATGATGATTTTAATAGTTTTAGATACTTTAATACTACAGAAGAGTATTTCTAAAGAGTTTCTGAGCTCATTTGTCAAACTTTAGATGCTTTTTGTACATAATATTTTCATATTTAATTCCTGATGAGAGGATTTTTTTCACAAGTTTACTTCAAGTGCCTGGTAGCTGATAAGAGTTTAATTTAAGAGCTGACATCTAGACATTTAACATGGTTTTATATATATATATATATATATATATATATATATATATATATATATATATATAAAACCAATAATCATTTGTTAGCCTTCAATATAACATGTGATATGCTGATTTTTTAATGTTTTAGATGCTTAATACTACAGGAGAGTATTTGTAAAGAGTTTCTGATCTCATTTGTCACACTTTAGACGTTTTGTTCTCCATAATATTTTCATATTTTAATTCCTGAGGAGGTTTTTCTGTCTAATCTCAGAGACTCGTCTGTCTCCTCTCTGTGTGTCCTCTCTGTCACCGTCGGGTCATTAACATATCTTCCGGTATAATTCTTAAAAATTAATCATATTTGCGTGCGACCCGCGACGTCCAATTACGCGGCGGCGCCGCCCCCTGCTGTCCTGAATCAAATTGCCATTTGCCAGAGAGGCGTGAGCGCGGAGCGGCGAGCAGAGCGGCGTGTGAATGATTAATCAGCGTGTGATGTGGAGAGCAGAAGAAGAAGAACTCTGTTTGTGACTGAGACACTTTCACCAGCAGCCTCCCCAGACACCGCCTCCATTAGCCAGGCTTCCAGGAGACCAATTAGCATGGCCGCCCAGCGGTGCTGCTGTGGTGACAACCTCCTCCAAACTGCCAGAGAAGTGTTATAAACAAACCGGACCCCAGGAGCTCTGAGGGGCCCCTCAGGGACCCGGGGCCCCTTTCCAAAGACACAAACAAACCTTGGCTGAGCGTCCACAATATCGCCTTAATGACGTTTCCCCCCGGGCCGCAAACAGGCTAACACCAGGCCGGCTAATGACTCACACACACACACACACACACACACAGGCCTGAGAGGGGTGTGTGTGAAGAAGAGTGTGTGTGTGTGTGTGAAGCAGAGAAAATAAAACAAACAGAGTGTGTGTTGTTGCTGTCACTCATTTTGGCGGCGAGAGTTCGTCCCCGGTCACCCTGCAGCACCACACACACACATGTGCACCAACACACACTTTGCATGGTCACACACACGTCCACTATTACAAACACACGTGCATGGTCATACACACACTTGCACAATCACACACACACTTAAATGGTCACACACACACATTCACCATCACACACATACATCCACAGTCAAACACACACACACAAACATGTGCATGGTGACACACACAGACCTGAGAGGCAGTGTGTGTGTGTGTTTGTGTGTGTGTGTGTGTGTGTGTGTGTGTGTGTAAAGCTCAAAGTGTGTGTGAGGCTGAAAAAATAAAACAAACAAAGTGTGTGTTGTTGCTGTTGTCATTCATTTTGGCGAGGAGAGTTCGTCCCTGTTCGCTCTGCAGCCACCACACACACACACACACACACACACACACACACACACACACACACACACACACACACACACACTCGTGCACGATCACACACACACACCCATCCCTAAATATGCAGCCAGGAGCCAGTTTGGCACTTGGAGCCGGTGCTCCCGGTGCTCCTGCTCCTCCTCCTCCTTCTCCTCCTCCTCCTCCTCCTCCTCCTGCTCCTCCTGGAGCTCCTGGTGTTCCTGCTCCTGCTCCTCCTTCTCCTCCTGGAGCTCCTGGTGTTCCTGCTCCTGCTCCTCCTGGAGCTCCTGGTGCGGGGCCACCAGCATCATTACTGCTGGCTGCTCCTCCTCGCCGCTCAGAGCCACTTCAGACGCTACAAGTGGAATCTACTTCAGGCACAAAGAGAAGGTTTGTCCGGGCATGTCGGCGCCGCTATCACACGGTAAAAAATAAAACGCTGAGAGAGAGAGAGAGAGAGAGAGAGAGAGAGAGAGAGAGACAGAGAGAGAGAGAGAGAGAGAGAGAGAGACCCTTCAAAGGCTCCCTGAGGGACGCCGCCGGGATCACAGCGTCCAGATAACAGGAGCAGGACCAGCGCCCGGCTCGCTTTCAAAGGGCAAGTGTTGTAATTACCCGAAGGCCTGGAACGCCTCAGCCAGGCGGCGGCGGCGGCGGCCAGCCCGGGCCGTGATGACTCGCCGCAGCCAGCAGCCTCGGCGCCGCCTGGAAGCCGCCACCGTCCTCTCGGCGAGAGAGGCAGCAGGTTGGTTTTTACTCAGCATCGCCCCGAGGACTGGCAGCCGGCAGAGAGAGGAGAGGGAGGAGAGGCGAGGAGCGAGGAGCGAGGAGCGAGGAGCGAGGAGAGCGAGCAGCCCCGGCGCTGGCGAGCCTCCGGGAGCCCGCTGGCAGCGCCGGGCTGCCAACCTGGCGGCTCGCTGGGCTGTGATTGGTAGTTTTGGAAAGCAGCAGAGTCCCGTTTAAGAATGGTTAATGTGGCACGATGATGTGAGGGAGAGGTCACACACACACACACACACACTCACACACACACACACACACACTCACACACACACACACACACACACACACACACACACACACACACACACACACACTCACACACACACACACACACACACACACACACACACACACACACTCTCTCTCTAAAAATATAGAGGGGAAAAATGCTTGTTCATTTTACATGTTTTTTTGTTATATTTGTGTCTTTTTTGGTCATTTTGCATTTTTTTTGTCAATTTAATGTCTTTTTTGTGTCTTTTTGTGTCCTTTTTCAGTCATGTTGCATCTTCTTAGTTACTTTTGTGTCTTTTTTGTTAGTTTTGTGACTTTTTTTGGTCATTTTGTTTCTTTTTTTGTTAATTTTTTGTTAACTTTGTGTCTTTCTTTTGTGTCTTTTCCTTTTTTTGGTAATCTTACATGAGAATCTGATAATGATCTAATCTGCAAAAAAGTTGTTTTTCACTGCAAAAATATATATTAAAATATTATATATAATATATATATTTTTCCAAAAAATGTAAAAGGTACTATTTCACACGGATCACTTGTTTTTTTCTACAATAAGTGCAAACGAAATAAAAATGTATTTATTTTTTTAATTCTCCAAATATGCATTAGTATTGTCATGTTAAACAGCCTCTCCTGTCCTCTCCCCTCTGCTCTGTGTAAACAGCCTCTCTTGTGAACATTTAGTCGCTTTTTATAACCGATGATGCATTCAAGGACTGTCAGGAAGTTCAAACTCTGACGATAACGTCTGTTTTTTACAGTTTCTTTCTTTTTTTGTGATTACTTAAAGGAAACATTAAGTTTTAATCTGGTTCAGATGGTTAACTTCTAACTCTCCTGTCAGCAGCCAGATGCTGCACATAAACACAACAAATAAAAAGAGAAAACAACAAATAAAAGTCCACAGTTTTTCTCCAACAGCTGATAGTTTGAACCACCATCTTCCTCAGTGGATCAGAGGGTCTAAAAGTTGATATTTTCCAGATCAAACTGTGGTTTTTATCAGCTGCTGGCTGTAACATGTGCGCCTGCAGTAACTCAGAGCAACAGAAGAAGAATCTCTGATGTGAAGAGTGTAAACATGAGCTGGTTTCTGGTCCGGGGTCCTCAGAGAGGCTCCGGGTGTTCCTGCACACTGAGATCCAGGTAGACGAACCCTGAGGGACGCCCATAAAGACGAGCTCACCTGGGAGCCGGAGGTGGAAAGAGTGAGTCTCTCCTCTGATCCCTCTCTCATTAGCGAATGGAAACACAGCCTCCATCAGGGCCAGCGCCGCTTAATAATCCACTCAATCACATAATGAGACGCAGACGCCCGCCGTCATTATGGAAATGAAGCCGCTATCGCAGGAATCTGGCGGGGGGGAAATGAGCCCGACGCCCGATAACGGCCGAGGAGGAGGAGGAGGAGAAGTTTAGAGTGCAGGAAGTTCAGGTGAAGAAGAAGAAGAAGAGATAAAAGAGGAGGAGGAGGAGAGGTCAAACTGAACAGCTGCTCCACTGATTCTCATCCTGACTAACGGAGACAAGAAGAGGAGCAGAAACTGGCAACGTGTCGGATTAAAGACGCTCCCAACTAAACCAGTCTGACACCAGTTCAACCACCATGGAAACCAGCTTACAGATAAACCACCTAACTGACAATATAAACCAGTTTATTCCAGTTTACTTCATATTAAAACCAGTCTACTGCAACCCTCAACCAGTTTACAGAAACCAGTTCAGTGCACATGTAGACCAGTTTGCATGCAACTTGTTACTCTACAGATAAACCAGATAACTGCACATGTAAACCAGTTTACAGAAACCAGTTTAAATCACTTTTTTTTTCCCCCAGTTTTCATGCGACTTCTACTATTTAATCTAGAGACAAACCACCTAACTGCCCATGTAAACCAGTTTATTCCAGTTTATTTCATATTAAAACCAGTTTACTACACATGCACAGTTTCCTACACACCTCAAATATTTTACAGAAACCAGTTTGCTGCACATTTAGACCAGTTTACATGCCACATATTGCTCTACAGATAATCCAGATAACTGCACATGTAAACCAGTTTACAGAAACCAGTTAAGTGCACATTTAGACCAGTTTGCATGCAACATGTTACTCTAAAGATAAACTAGATAACTGCAACTGTAAACCAGTTTACTCCAATTTTTTACAAATCTATTCACACGTAACACCAGTTTACTGCATGTGCACAGGTTTATATGTAAACCAGTTTACTTCAAGCTTCAACCAGTTTAAAGAAACCAGTTTGCTGCACATTTAGACCAATTTACATGCAACAAGTTTACTCTCTCACTCAGTTTCCAGCTGCCTGCATACCAACTAATCAGTGCACATGTAAACCGGTTTACATTATATTCAAACCAGCTTGCTGCATCTCTCTATCCAGTTTACACTGCACCGGGAAACCAGATCAACACATTTAGACACATCTGCATGTAATCAGTTCAGTCTGCAGCACTTTGGACCAGTTTAGTTGTTCACATTCACCAGTTTAATACCAGTACACACCAGATTTACATTTAAATCAGTTTATGTAAACCAGTTTCCTGCAGATAAACTGGTTTAAACAGTCCGCTGCACATGTAAACAGTGTTTAAAACCATTTCATTGCACATTTGATCCAGTTAACAATCCGTCACTGACACTCATAAACCAGTTCACTCCACACCTAAACCAGTTTACTGCACATTTACACCAGTTTGCATGTAAACCAGTTCACACATGCACCAGTTTAACTGATTCACTGAGTCTAACTGGGACCAGTTCACTGTTTTCTCTTTTTAACAGCCTCCAGCTTCATGTGTGTGTGTTTGTTATCGTTTGTATTGTTATATCCCCCCTCCACACACACACACACACACACACACACACACACACATGCACACACACACACACACACTCTTCTCCGTCTTGTTCTCTCAGTCTGAACCAGTAGAACCATTAACTGTAGAGACACGCAGGGCAGGAAACGTGTTGATTGGTGTGATGAACGACACAACAACAGCTGCTCACACACACACACACACACACACACACACACACACACACACACACACACACACACACACACACACACACACACAACAAGCAGTAAAGTGTTGTTTCTCTGTGTGAACGTTGAGACTTCAGTCTGATTTTTGCTCCATCTGTAAACTGTTTTATACAGAGAATACAGCTAAAAATAACCTTTATCATTTATTATTATTATTATTAATAGTAGCATTACTAGTAGTATTTATTTAATTATTGATATGATGATATTCTTCAATTATGTACATTATTATTTTCTTATTATTTTATTTTTTTAATTATTGATATTAGTACTATTGGTCATAGTAGTATTTATCAAATCATTAATATTATTATTTTTGTGGGTTTTGAGTTTTTAATTATTTATATTAGTAGTAGTATTCATGAAATGATATTGTTATTGTTGTTGATTATATTGTTTATTATGTACATTATTATTAGTAGTAGTAGTAATAATCATCATCATCATCATCATCATAGTAATCATAACTTAATTATAAAAAAAAATTCTAAATTAAACTATTTATATGGTATTCAGTTCAGATTTTAGGAAAAAACACCAAAATATGTTTGTTTTTATCTTCCAGCAGTCAAACACACACACACACACACACACACACACACACACACACACACACTAGTCACACAGCTGTTTTGTGTTTAATGTTGCTTCGAATATTTGATAATTAAATGTAAAAGCTTCTGAGCAGGAAGCTTGATTATTATTATTATTATTATTATTGATTATTGATCGCTGAGGGTATTGATTATTGATCACTGAGGGTGTGTTACCTGCACATGATCTCGTGGGTTAGCAGGACGCGACACATCTCTGGGTTCTTGTCCTGACCTTCGTACAGGATCGGCTGAAACACACAGAGAGGAAACAGTTAATGACAATAAAACAAAGAGATGATTGTTTGTTTGTTTACTGGTTTAGATCTCCAGCTGTTTACCAGTCCACATGTTAGTTTATCTCATATTTAAACCAGATTAGAACAGATGTAAACCAGTTCACTGCTCACATATCAACCAGTTAAACAAATGTCAGTATTTGACTTCCAGACAACAACCAGTAACCAGTTAACAAATATACAAACAAACCAGTCGGTGGCACATTAAACCAGTTCACTGCCAACACAAACCAGTTTACAACTCAAATATTAACCAGTTAATTAAAGCTCATTTAATGATGTTACTCTACATAAAACCCCATTCATTCCACAGAGAAACCAGTTCACCACATGATGAAACCAGTTTACTCTTCACATCAACCAGTTCACAGTTCAGTGTCCACATTTAGTCCACATTTAGTCCCCAATTGGTCCCCAACTAGTCCCCAACTAGTCCACATTAAGTCCCCATCCAATCCACATTTAGTCACCAATTAGTTCCTATTTAGTCCACATCAAGTCCTCAATTAGTCCCGAACTAGGCCCCAAGTAGTCCCATTAAGACGTCATCTAGTCCACATTTAGTCCCCAACTAGTCCACATTTAGTCCCCAACTAGTCCACATTTAGTCCCCAACTGGTCCACATTTAGTCCCCAACTGGTCCATATTTAGTCCCCAATTAGTCCCAATTAAGGTTCCATTTAGTCCACATCTAGTTCACATTTAGTTCCCACCCAATCCACATTTAGTCCCCAACTAGTCCCCATTTATTCCTCAATTAGATCACAACTAGTCTCAAATTAGTCCCCATTAAGGCTCCAACTAGTCCACATCTAGTCCCCAATTGGTCCCAAACTAGTCCACATTTATTCCCCATCCAATCCACATCTAGTCTGCAATTAGTCCCGAACTAGTCCCAACTAGTTCCAATTAAGGCTCCATCTAGTCCCTGACTAGGCCCTATTCAGCTTGAATGTAGTCCCCATTTAGACACAGATAAACCAGTTTACATCAACTGGGACCAGTTTACTCCTGAACCAGTACTTTGACTCCTCGCTTTGATTGGACCTGAACAAAGTCAAACATGGCCTCCTCCTCCTCCTCTCCTCCTCCTCCTCCTCCTCCTGTTCGGTGGTCTCAGTCTCCTCCAGTCTTCCCAGAATTCCCAGCCAGATGGCGGGCGGCGCCCCAGGATGGAGCCCCCCCTCCCAGCACCCCCCCCCCCCCCCTCCTCACCCCCACAGAGCTGTCATGTCAGCGTCCGGATGACGGATGACCGCTGAGTGTGTGTGTGTGTGTGTGTGTGTGTGTGTGTGTGAGTGAGTGTGTGAGTGTGAGTGAGTGTGTGTGTGTGTGAGTATGTGTGTGTGTGTGTGTGTAATACCCTGGTGGTTGTAAATGAACTCCAGTTAGAGTGTGTGAGTGTGTGTGTGTCCTCCCCCTCCTCCTCTTTCCCCACGATGACCTACCACTACCTCATCCACCTTTATAGTCAAAACAGACCTCCGCCCTGCACACACACACACACACACACACACACACACACACACACACACACACACCCCTGGGGTACAATACTTTTAGGATAACGACCACTTCTGCATTATTGATCCTGATCCTGGCTCTGTTCCTCCGGATTAAAATGCTCCAGTTTGACCAGGAGGGATGTGGACACACACACACACACACACACACACACACACACACACACACACACACCAGCAGCTGTGTGTAGATTCTTGGTCGATATTTATACATCATCATTCCTGCAGCAGGACTCCCGTGAGTGTGTGATTGCTCGTTCACTTTCTGCCTGTTTCTGTTTCTGGGTTAACGTCCTCCGTCCTCCGTCTGTCTCTCTCCGTCTGTCTCTCTCCGTCTGTCTGTCTCTGTCCGTCTGTCTCTCTCTGTCCGTCTGTCTGTCTGTCTCCGTCTCCGGGAGACGGTCTTACACAACGTGGACATTTTGGAGAGTGAGAAAATATTTGGGGGGAAGTGGGACATTCCTGGACAGCGAGGACATTTTGGGAGATTACAGAAATTTTGGAAAGAGGGGACATTTCGAAAAAGGAGGACGGACAGTTTCTGGACATTTTCAGAAAGCTATGATATTTTTTGAAGTGTCTCAAGGTGGACATTTTTATGAATGAGAACATTTTGTGAAGTGAGGACATTTTTTATATAGTAAAGACAGTGGACAGTTGGACAGTGAGAATGTTGTTTTGAAAGGCAGGAAATTTTTTTTAGAAAGTGGACATTTTGGACAATTTGGATAATGAAGGCATTTTTGAAAAGCTGCAACATTTTTGGACAGTGAGGATGTTTTCGGAGATTAAAGACATTTTGGAAAGGGAGGACAGGTTTTCTGTAGTTTGGACATTTTTGGAAAAAAATTGATATGTTTGAAAGTGGAGACAATCTCAGAGTAAGTGGGCATTTTTTATTTTTAAGTGGGCATTTTTTGAGAATAAGGAAGGTTTTTATATATGCTGTGTGAGTGGTGACAATCTTGGACAGTGGGGACATTTTGGAGAGTGAGAAAAAACTTTGGGAAGACATTTTTGGAGAGTGAGGACAGTTTGAGAACACTTTGGACGTTTTCCAAAACAAATGATATTTGTGAAACGTTCCTGGACGATGAGGACGTTTATAAAACAGAGAATTTTTTAAAAGTTGATGTTCAGAAAGACAGAAAAGTCCTGAAGACATTTGAGTCTAATTTTCTTCTTTAAGTGTCTGTTTGAGGTTTCAGAGTTCAGGTTCAGGTTTAAGTTGGACTCGTCCAACTAGTCCCGATCTAGTCCACATTAAGGCTACATTTAGTCCACATCTAGTCCCTAATTAATCCCCATTAAGGTTCCATTTAGTCCACATTTAGTCGCCAGTCAGTCCCAAACTAGGACCCAATTAGTCCCAATTAATCCCCATTAAGGTTCCATTTACTCCACATTTAGTCACCAGTTAGTCCCAAATTAGGACCCAACCAGGCCCCATTTAGTCCACACTTGGGCCCCATATAGTCCCCATCTAGTCCCAAATTAGTCCCCATCTAGTCCCCTTTAAGTGTCTGTCTGAGGGTCCAGGTTCAGGTGTCAGTGTGCCTCTCGTGTCCCTCTCGTCTGTCCTCAGCAGGTTGGTTCTGTCCTCTGATCAGTCTCTAACTCTGTTTGTGTGTGTAGATATTCCTGAAGTGACTCGTTGGCGTCTCGGTGTGATGTAACTCTGTGAGGCGTGATGATGAAGATGATGATGAAGATGATCTGCATTAATCCGTCCTCCGCTGGCGGTGACAGTCTCAGGGCCGCGGGGCCCCTAACCGGCCCTCGGCGGGGTCTCATCGATCGGCAGGGACTCCAGCCGACCCGTCTGTCAGGTCTGACTGCCGGCCAATGGGAGGGCGTGTAGGGAGGTGGAGGTGAGGGGGGGGGGGGGGGGGGGGGGGGGACATGTCAGGATTATTGTCTCCAGTGGGCCGTCGCTGCGCCACATTAGAGCTATTGATCCGTTTCATGGCTGACGCTTTGTCCAGGAGCCGCTGGAGCATCGATCGATCGGGGACATGCCGACAGGGCCACGGGGGGGACCGAGGGGGGGGGCTCCAGCCGACACATCAGGAATATTTACACACACACACACACACACACACACACACAACAACAACAGTTATAGACTACAACTGACCTGGAGACACATAATCAACCTGCTGAGGACAGACAGGGACACGAGTTGCACTGAAACCTGAACCTGGACACTTAAAGGGGACTACATATGGACTAGATGTGGACTACATTGAGCCTTTAATGGGGACTAAATGAGGACTAATTGAGAACTAGATGTGGACTAAATGGGGACTAGATGTAAATGGATCTGCACTTATATAGTGTCTTTGCAGCCACTCAAAGCTCTTTACACTACAGACTGACTCATTCACCCGTTCACACATTCATACTGGTGGCAGAGGCTACCCTAAACGCTGCCACCTGCCACCAGCAGGAATTCATTCACACACCGATGAACGCAGCATCAGGAGACATCTGGGGTTCAGTATCTTGCTCAAGGATACTTTGACATGTAGCTGCCATGGTCGGGGATCGAACCACCAACCCTCCGATCGGTGGGCAACCCGCTCTACCAACTGAGACACAACCGCCCATGATGTGGATTAGTTGGTAGCCTAAATGGGGCCTATTGGGGACTAGATGGAGGCTTAATGGGGACTAGTTTGTCTTAAACCTGAACCTGAACTCTGAACCCTCAAACAGACACTTGAAGGAGAGAATAAGAGACAAATGTCCACAGCTCTGTCCCTAATCTCTAAAATCTCTCTTCCATTAAATGTCCTCACGTCCTGAAGAACTTCTGAAAACTGTCTTCAGGACTTTTCTGTCTTTCTGAACATCAACTTTCTAAAATTCTCTGTTTTATAAACGTCCTCATCGTCCAGGAACGTTTCACAAATATCATTTGTTTTGGAAAACGTCCAAAGTGTTCAGAAACTGTCCTCACGCTCCAAAAATGTCCATTTAAAGAACCTCCCCACTGGCCGAGACCGTCACCGCTTTTCAAGAATATATAAAAACCTCTTATTCTCCAAAATGTCCACTTAGAAATGAAAAATCCAAAGTCTTCAAAACAGTTTGGAGCTGAACGTTTCCACCGTCAGTCAGATTATAAAAGAGAAATAAAACCTGAAGAAGCTTCTGCAGCTCTCTGAACTCCTGATCACCTCAAACATCCAGAAAAACTCTCCTCAAACTTTAACTCTGACAACTCCTCAAACTAAGAGAACCTCCTCCTCTCCCCCCCTCCTCCTCTCCTCCTGATGTGTTTTCCTTTCCAGCTGTGCAGCTCGTTCTTTCCCTCTCTCCCACTTTTCCGGTTTTCACTCACTCAGAACTCCGTGTGGGATTTGAACCTGTGAACGTTTTCTCCGCCAAGAAAAACCCAGAAAATATTTCCGTATTGGAGGCGACCTCCCGGCTCCGCTCCTCCTCCTCCTCCTCCTCCTCCTCCTCCTCCTCCTGCAGCTCACACCTCCTCTGAACACTGATCATCTGTTTCAGCAGCTTCAGACGCCTCAGAGGCTTTAAAACTCACAACTCAAACTATTAAACAGTGAGCAACCAGAACACATTATTATTATTATTATTATGATTATAAACCAGTTGCAGTGGAACAATACGACCTCAGCTCCAAAACACGACTTTATTTTGGAAAATGAGACAAACTAAAACCGAAATATTAACCCTCTGAAGCCAGAGTTCAGAAAATGTAAGTTTCCTTTAGAAAATCTCTAAAATGAAACCACTGATCACAGCCAGAATCTGTTAAAGTAATAAAGTAATAAAGTAAACCTTAAACGCATCATGTGTGAAGAACAAACAGAAAGAGGCTCCAGCAGCTGTTTGCATCGCTTCTGAGTCAGTTTCTAAGTGTTTGTTGTTGTTGTTGTTTATCTCACCTGTTTGGTCATCGAGTCGATCAGCCGAACAAAAAGATCCTGTTCTGTCCTGATGCCTGAAAACACACAAACACACAGAAAACAGACACACACACATTAGTCTGCTGGGAAACACAATTACACACAAAAGTACAATCAAGTCAGCTTTTTTTTAAAAGACGTCTGCTGATATTTTTTCAAATATATTAAAGTCTGCAAAAAAGATTTAAAATACATAAAGATTGAAAATGCATAAAAATTAGCACAAGAAAAACCCACTTAAAATTGCAATAAAAAAACCCTGAAAAAGCTAACTCAATTCTCCTAACAAAGTAAAAAAAAATATTCACTCATATATACAATGTATAGTGTCGTAAGTCTGCTGGAAAAATAAATATGAATGAAAATACACACTAAAAAAAAACTGCAAAACATAAAAACACATACAAGTATGCTTAAAAAATACTAAACCAAATATATTTTGGAAAAGTACACTAAATACACCTAATAAGATAAAAAAATAATAATATATTTTTTAAATACACAAAAATTGCCGAAATAAGATCACTGAAAAAAAAACAACACAAAAATACCAAAAACAAATAAATTTGCTGGGAAAAAACACTTGAAACACACACACACACACACACACACACACACACACACACTGCAGTGATAAATCTGTGTGAGCAGCATGGACCGGCTGATGACACACACACACACACACACACACACACACCACACACACACACACACACACACACACCCAGCTCCCTGTATGTATGTATGAGTGTGTGATGTTAATGTGTCTCTTGGTGCAGCAGGAAGCAGAAAAAGGAGATTTTCTCTAATAATGTCGAGTAAATGAACTCTGTTATTATTGGTGTCCCGGCTGTGTGTCTGTGTGATGTGTTGTTGTGTTGTTGTTGTGGTGTCGTCGCCCCTCAGCCAGAACAAACATTAGCGTGTCTGCGGAGCTGTTTATTATTTATAGGCCCTCTCTCTCCTCCAGATAACAAGAATCCTGCTCCTCTACACATTAAATATCAATCAGGCGCCGTGTCTTTTATTAGCGGAGCATCGAGGCGTAGACGTGTGGCGGCGCGGCGTGGGGCGCGGGAAGCACCTGTTAGCGGCCGAGGCCTCGCTCTAATTGTCTTCTCTCCGCTCGAGGCTGTTTCTTCTTCCTGCTGCAGCTTCCCGCGTCTCTAATTGACGTGATTCACTCCTCGCCGAGCCGTCCGACGCCTAAATGGCGGCGATCCGTCCCGGGTTGCAGATGAGGTCAATTAGCTCGCTACGATGCTAATCCGACCGCGCCGCCTCGTATTAGAGAGATTTATCGGCCCGCCGAAGGAAACGCTCCTTTATGTGCCACTTTATCACAGTTTCTACAGCGGGAGGGCTGAGCCCGGATCTCCTCAGACCCTCAGACCCTCAGACCTGGACCAGGGCCAGACCAGGGGTGTGTGTGTGTGTGTGTGTGTGTGTGTGTGTGTTTCCCCCCAACAGACAGAACGGATTCAGGTGGAGCTGTCAGATTCTCCACATGTCTCCCTGTGTGTCTGTGTGCTGATAATTATTCTAATTTACCAGAAATATTCACAGATTTACAAGGAAAAAGTTACAAATATGAGAAAAAAAAAAGACAAATTAATGAGAAAAAAATCACAAATTTACGAGAAAAAGTTAACAAAAAATATTCACAAATTTAGGTGAAAAATGTGACAAATTTACGAGGATAAAAATTACAACTACGAGAAAAATTTACAAATTATGAGGAAAGAGTGACAATTATTTTAATGACAAAGTTACGAGAAAAAAGTGACAAATTTACGAGGAAAAATTTACGTGAAAAAATGTGAAACATTTGAGGCAAAAAAATTACAAGAAAAAGTAACCAAATTACGAGAAGAAAGTTGCAAATGTATGGTGAAAAACAAAAACAAAATTAGGAGTAAAAAAAATCTAATTATGAGAAGAAAACACTAATTTCTAAGAAAAAAAAGTAACAAATTTAAAGAGAAAAAAGTTACAACTACGAGAAAAAGAAAATCCCAAATTTACGAGAAAAAAAAATCTAATTTATGACAAAATAAACTACACATTTCTAAGAAAAAAGTGACAAATTTACGAGACATTTTTTTTTTAATTATGAGAAAAAAATCTAATTTATGAGAAGAAAAGCACAAATTTACGACGAAAAAATTCCAGAATAGACATTTTGTGTTGTTTTGATGCAGCGTTCAGATTATTTTGATAGTTTTGGGTTTCACAGCTTCTTTCTCAGGCTCTTGAACCGAACCAGAACCAACCGGGTTCTCAGGCCCGCCTCCTCCTCCCCCACCTCCTGCTCCTCCTCCCGCTCCTCCTCCTCCTCCTGCTCCTCCTCCTCCTCCTCCTCCTCCTCCTGCTCCTCCTCCTCCTCCTCCTGCTCCTCTGGCCTGCAGCCAGCTCAGTGTGTGTTTTGAATCAGCAAAAGATCGGCACACTTTCCCCCCGATGGACAAAACAGAGTTCAGGTTGACTGTCACATATTCCAGATGTCTGCTGCCTGTGTGTGTGTGTGTGTGTGTGTGTGTGTGTGTGTGATAATGAAAACTTTTTCCAGTCTTAAACCAGCCCTCCTCCTCCTCCTCCTCTCCTCCTCCTCCTCCTGCCGAGGTGACCTTTAATATAAATTCCTTCTCTACAGATTTAATTCATGCAGGAAGTTTTTACACAGACAGTTTCACCTGTGGGAGCGGGCGGTCATTACCTCCACTTCATCAATCAATAATGGGCTGTGAACAAAGAGCCACCTGACCTACAGGCTGCTGCCATTTAAACAAGCACAGATCTACTTTTAATTTCATGCTGTCAGTCAGTGAGACGCTCCACAGATATAGATTCATATTCTTCATTATTCAGCTCTTCTGCTGCTCAGAATACTGAAGCGTTGCTTCGTCTTTCTGACCCCAGAAAAAAAAAACACTGAGATCTTATTGTTTAGACGAGTTTACTGCAAATCACAGCCGGACACTAACAGGAGGCGTCTTCTAGCATTAGTGTGTTCCACAACGACACAAAGGACATGAAGAAATCTGTTTCTCTCTCAGCGTTTAAGTCCGAACCAAAGGAAGGAAGAAGCCGACCAAAACACAGAAAATAAACAAATGCAATATATGAATTTATGGGGAGAAAATGTCTAAAATTTATGATGAAAAAAAATTTAACTTAAGAAAAAAAAAAATCACAATTTACAAGAAAAACCCCACAAATTTCGAGAGAAAAAATCATAAATTTCCGAGGAAAAGGATCACACATTACTGAGAAAAAAAATAAAGTTTCATGAAAAAAAAAATCTAAAATTTCCAAGGACAAAATCACAAATTCACAACAACAAACCCCACAAATTTACAAGATAAAATCAAAAATTTTAAGAGACAAAAATCACAATTTTAGGACGAAAAAAATCACAAAAATTACGACGAAAAAAATCACAAAAATTACGACGAAAAAAAGTTGAGAAATTTATGAGAAAATGTGAAAAGTTTAAAAAATAAAAGTGACAAATTTACCAGAAAAAAAAATCACAAATTTACCAGAAATAAAATTGAGAAATTGATTCAGAGAAAAATTCAGAGATTTACAAGAAAAAAGTTACAACTTTCTAAAGAAAAAAGTGACAAATTTATTTTAAAAAAGTGACAAATTTATGGGAATTTACGAGAAAAAAAATCACATTACAAGAAAAAAAACGACACTAATTTACGTGAAATTTGCAAGAAAACCCCACAAATTTAGGAGAAAAACAAACTGTGACAAGTGAGAGCTCTGTCCCTCACAGACTCTGATTCGTTGACATGAAGCTCCAAAGACACAAAGACTCACCGTCAGGTCACTCAGAACAACTTGCATGGTGGCTTTTCAAAATAAAGCTCTGTGTTTGCAGGACACGGTTAACTTTAGGGAATAAAACCACTCGACTGAAGTTAAAACAACGAGTCAGCAGGTTGACTCCAGATAACAGTGACTCTCCAGAATGAAGCTGAGAGTTCTGGACAGCAACAACTCAAATAACCCTGGGGGCCGCTGGAGGCAGAATCAAAATGACCAAAAACAGACACAAAATGACTGAAAAAAAACTAAATTACTTAAAAAGAAACAAAATGACCAAAAAAGACACAAAACTATAAAAAAAACCCACAAAATTATTAAAAAAAAGACACACAATTAAGAAAAAAAAGACACAAAAAAAGACACGAGATAACCATAAACAGTAATTAAAGGGACCTTCCACACACAACACGGTAAAGTGTCATTCATATAAAACCTCACATTAAACTTTCATATCAAGGTGGGGGCCACAAAATATCATCACGAGGGCCACAATTGGCCCGCGGGCCGCCAGTTTGAGAGCCCTGAACTACAACATCTCTATAATAAACTACAACATGTTTTAATAAAACGTGGAGGGTTCTCACCGTTGCTGTAGAGCAGCTGTAGCCTGTAGTGGATCCCGTTGTTGTCTTCTCTCCATTGTACTCCTGTCACACACACACACACACACACACACACACAGAGAAACACACACAGTTATAATCTCGACATATTATGATGTTTTTTCATCATTCTGCTGTTCTGTCTGATCTGCTTTTATTTATTTTATCAAATATTATTTATTTCGATTTTTATTTTAATTTTTATTATTATTGTTGTATTTTTATTTCATCACATATTTTTTGGTTTCATTTTCGACCATGTAAATCCCTTTGTAAGTTTGTTTAATATTGTTATTGTTGTTATTCTTATAATTATTATTATTATTTTAAATGTGCTTCAATAATAATAATAGTCCTATGATCTTAAACAAATTATTTTATTCACATTTTTATTTATTATTTTATTTTTTATTTATTCTATTTTTATAACATGTTTTTACTATTATTATTATTATTATTATTATTAGAAAAACATTATAAATATAAAACAATTTTATTATTATTTTTTTAAATTTATTTTATGAATAAAAATAAATATAAATACATTTAAACATTTTAGAATCAATCTTCTTTTTTCCCAATACAGAGAATATTATATCTTTATTTATTATTATTTATCATGAGAACCGCTGGCTGACAGCACTGTGACCTTTGACCTCTGACCCACATCACCCAGGTGACCATGTGATTGACAGCTCTCTCTCTCTCTCTCTCTCCTCTCTCTCTCAGTTCAGGTTATAGAAATAAGGTCAGGTGAACCTGAATGCACCATGAAGTCCCTGTCGGCGCTCACGACATTTTACCGTATATTACAGAGTAGAGGAGCAACAGATTTTACGGAAAAAAACCTGCTCAGACTTTCCCTCCCCTCTCTTTCTCTCCCTCTCTTTCTCTCTCTCTCTCTCTCTCTCTCTCTCTCTCTCTCTCTCTCTCTCTCTCTTTCTCTCTCTCTCTGTGTTGATCAGATCTGTAAATATCAGAGTGTTTTTTTCATCCTCCGTCTCTTCTTCAGGTTTTTTTTCCTACGGTTTCTTTTTTCTCCTGACCCTCTCTCACCCCGTCTCCTTCTTCTTCTTCTTCTTCTCCTCTTTTTATTTTCAGCCTTTATTTCCTTTATTTTTATTCTCCGTCAGCCGGCCGCTCGCTGGCTGCCAACCGCCGAGCCCGCCAGTGTTGGCCCACGCCCAGACACTGTGTGTTACTGAGTGTGTTACTGTGTGTTACAGTGTGTGTGTGTGTGTGTGTGTGTGTATGTGTGTGTGTGTGTGTTCGGGGCGAGAGACTAGAGGTCACAGCAGAGGAGAGGTGAGCGAGTGGGAGGAAGGATTGAGAGCCAGCTGGCAGCCGATCAAACACAAACACTCCTCAACCTGTCTGTGTTTCATCATCATCATCATCATCATCATCAGATCTGTTATTAGTTCTATTCATGTTTTTTAACGTTTCAATCAAACACTTCTGACTGTCTCTTCCCGTCAGTGTCTCACGCTTTATTTTGCAATTTTCACGACTAATATTGTGATTAAAATCCCTTAAAATTAATATTTTGGCTTCTATTTGTGGTCCAGACGGTTTATTATTTGATTTATATTTCAAATTTTGACTTTTGTGTTAAAAAGTCTGAATAATTTTCTAAAACCAAAACACAGGAATAAGTTATAAATTCATGAGAAAAATAAATATAATAAATAAATTAAAGAGAAATAAATTACCAATTTATGACCCAAATTTTTTTTACATATTTACAAATAAATCACTAATTTACGAGAAAAAAAATCACCAATTTATGACAAAAAAATCACAAATTTATGACAAAAAAATCACAAATTAAAAAATAAAAACAGCAAACATTCCTCAACCTGTCTGTGTTTCATCATCATCATCATCATCACTGTTATTAGTTCTATTTATGTTTTATAACGTTTCAATCAAACTCTTCTGTCTCTTCCCGTCAGTGTCTCACAGTAAAAAAACAAACAAATATAATGTTTTATTTTGCAATTTTCACGACTAATATTGTGATTGAAATCCCTTAAAATTAATATTTTGGCTTCTATTTGTGGTCCAGACGGTTTATTATTTGATTTATATTTCAAATTTTGACTTTTGTGTTAAAAAGTCTGAATAACTTTCTAAAACTAAAATACAGGAATGAGTTATAAATTCATGAGAAAAAACTCATAAATTAAAGAGAAATAAATGATCAATTTATGACCCAAATTTCTTTTACATATTTACAACTAAATCACTAATTTACAAGAAAAAAATCATAAACTAAAGACAAAATAAATCACCAATTTATAACAAAAAAAATCACAAATTTAGGAGAAAAAAAAAAAAATTTAAAGAGAAATAAATCAGCAATTTATGACAAAAAAATCAATTTATCAATCAAATCAAAATCAAATTAAAAAATAAAAACAGCAAACATTCCTCAACCTGTCTGTGTAAAGTAAAATAAAAACAAAAACAAATATAACGTTTTATTTTGCAATTTTCATGACTAATATTGTGATTAAAATCCCTTAAAATTCATCTTTTGGCTTCTATTTGTGGTCTGGATAATTCTTCAAAGATATGTTTACACTATAATATCAGATTAGATTTGAAAATCAATGTTAAAAAGTCTCAATAATTTCCTAAAACATAAACACAGGAAAAAAGTTAGAAATTCACAAGAAAAAACAATCACAAAGTTACGAAAGAAATCACAAATTTATGATGGAAAAAAATCACACATTTTCGAGGGAAAAAAAGAACTAATTTACGATGAAAAAATTCCCAAATTTACGAGAAAAAAATCACAAATTTATGACAAAAAATTCCAACAGCTGCTTGTAGGATGTTTACTACCATGTGCAATACTTTATATTTACTAATAGGAAACTTTATATTTATAATCATGGTTATAGATGGTGTTGTGTTATTCTTATTTTACTGTATTTTATTGTATTTTTTGGAGCAAGAATTCTAACTTTTCTCACTGTTTTTAAATGAGACAAACAGGAAACAGTGACTTTGTTGGGACTACTTTCAGGGGCGGATTGATCCACATGTGGTGCTGCAGTGTTACTGTCAGAATAACATCTGAATCTGCTGAGGACAGATAGAGATTAAAGCGTCACCTTGTCTTTCTCCACGAAGTCGACGTACGAGGTCCTCTCGATCTCCACCGGCTGGCCCTGCCGGTCGTACAGCGCCAACACGAAGTGGAAGAAGTTGGACTTCCTCAGGTTGGACGGCGGCTGCTTCTCAAAGTGAGCTCGAGCTAAACCAACGCCGCTGAAACACACGGAGAGAGGAAACAGATTTAATATTCAAAAACGCCACATGACTGCAGGAATCTGAACAAAAACATCATGAAACGCTGACACATCAATAATAATCAGTTGTGGGGGTTCCCCAAGGCTCCGTGTTAGGGCCTCTAACTTAAAAATCAAACTATATGCAGATGATGTGAATGTATTCTGGTGTTATAAGAGTTCAAACAAGAAGAGATTGTAATCTAATGAGTCTTGTTTATCAGACAATAAACAAATGATAAAATAAGAGTTTGGGTGTCTGATAAACATTTAAACTCATATTCCGTCTTCGTTTAAACTTCACTTTCCTTAAAGAGCAGAGGAAACACTTTATGCACTAAATACATGAAGTTACAGACTCATCTTTCAGTCTATAAAATGTCTGAAAAAAGTTTTGTTATTTTCAGTTCCGTTCCAAATTAATACTTGTGGTTTATTATCTGAGTTATAATTTAAATGTTGACTCTTTAGATTTGAAAATCAATGTTGAAAAGTCTGAATAATTTTGGATTGTTTGAACTGATCATGGACTAAGGATTTTTTGGCGTGTTTTTTGCCGAATAATTCAAAAACAATTAGGTGAAACCCTTAGAAAAGTCATAGCACACTTGTCATGGCCGAGCCGGTCCATTTGATACCTTTTTAGTGTTTGTGACCAAAACTCTGAGGAGTAGTCGACCGGAAAAAAAACACGGAAGAAACACTCATCAACTCGTCCTGCTGCCTCTCGTGTTCTTTTTAAATCATCTGGACTAAAAACCACCGAATGTCACGACTCAGCTCCATCAAACTCTAAAAACTCTTGATTTTTATTTCATTTTTACAGATTTTTCTGCAACCAAAGGAGAGAACAAACATTACGTGAGCCTGATCACGTAACAAATGTGCATCATGAGTTAATTTCCCTTCACGTCTTAATTAGTAATTTAAAAACATACTGTGATTCGATGCCTGAGCACGTCAGAGGAAACATACCGATACAAAAACAACAGAAGGCATCTCTTTAGATGTCACATCTACAAATTATCAAACTTATAACAACAAAAACATCAACGCAGACACATTCTTTAGTCCTTACTGAGCCTTAAAACCGTTTTATAATATTTTAATTATTTATGATAATAAATAGAAAAAACATGACAGAAAACATTCATAAAAGGAAAATGTGAATCAGTGAGGTTCCTGATATCTCAGATGTTCCTGTTGTAAACTCACAAGAAGTCATAAAAATCTGCAGTATTATTATTTTATATAGTTTTGTCGAGGTTTAATTGAGGAGTAAATGCGTCTCGTTATTTTCCGCCTTTATATTTGTTGTCTGGCTGTGAAGTCTCATTATAACGGCTGTCGGAGCTCATTTTCAGTTTCACGTGTACAAACTTGTTTTCACATGAAGTCTCATCAATTATCACATGTGGTTTGGCAACAAAACCTGAGTTCTGACAGAGACGGAGATCTGTTCCCACATTTAACTAAACAACAAACTGGACTCAGAGGCAGCAGAGGAAACACGTAAAGAAAAACACATTTACAAGCTGATTTAAGATCAATTTGCTGGAACTGATTCTGGTTCAGTAGCTTCAAAAAGCAACCAAATAAATACAGAAATATTCAAAAATAATTGGAGGTGACTGTGTGAGGATAATCGTTAAATAATCTTGTACATTAACTATATATCTAAAAACAAACAAATTAAGATGCAAATTATATAAAAAGTTGAGTATCTTTTGATTTTGACTTTGAAACAACTTTAAAGAATGATGTAGGAAAACTTAAAGACATTTAATACATCAACTATAATTTTTATTTTAATTAATAACTGTTAAAAACTAACTAACTGAACTAACTTGTGGGGTTCCCCATGGTTCTGTGTTAGGGCCTCTAACTTAAAAAATCAAACTATATGTGTTGTGAGACCTGAAGTCCTCAGAAACTTGCAGAGTTTTGGTGTCTGATAAACATTTAAAGTCATATTTCATCTTATAAGTTTCAACTGGAACCAACCAGGAATTAAGATGGTTAAATCTAGAAATAATGTTGAACACTTCAAAAAAGATATGAACTCTTAAAACAAGATAAATTATCAAACACTTCTACTTCAAGTTTTTTTTTTTATCTCGGTAAGAAACAAATGATTTGCAGTGTATCTTATCTTATCTTATCTTATCTTATCTTAATGATCCTTTAATTTGATTCATTTTGTTGCTAATGTTGACTGAGGTCTGAATCATCATTAATTTTGATTTCATGTTATTGTCTTTGAAGGAGCTTCAGCTTCATGTTTCTCCTTCATGAAATATATAAAAAGCCTTTTATTGACTGTGTGAAGTAAAAAAACCCAGCTGATTTTAGAAAAAGTGGATAAAAATGCTGGTTGATCCTGAATTAAAATCGATGCTCCTGCAGGAAGCGACCTCTGCTCTCCGCCCGCAGAAGCTCAGAGCGTCCGAGGGGAAAAACAAAACTTGAGGGGTTCCACAAGGCTTTGTGTTAGGGCCTTTATCTTAAAAAATCAAACAATATGCAGATGATATGAACGTATTCTGTTGTAGTGAGAACTTGAAAGAACTTTTCCGGACACTGTGGGGAATAAATCAAGCTTCAAAGATATTAACTACGACTAAATTCACAAAGTGGAAAGAGTCTGAAATCAGTTTTATGGAGTGGTAGATGAGAAAAGGTTTTTTCAGAAACTATTAATTATACTTAAACTGTATTTGAGATAAATCTGTTTGATTGTTTGAACTGATCCTGGGAAATCAGACAAAGGTACAAGAAAAAAAACAACACAAATTTATGAGAAAAAATGTACAAATTTAAAAGATAAGTGACAAATTTACGAGTTAAAGTGACAAACTTTACCTTCCTTAAAGAGCTGTGCAAACACTTTATGCACTAAATACATGAAGTTATAGTAAATATTTACTGCTGTATTTAAACAGATATAAACAATAATACAGTAAAACACATTAATAATATAAAATATGTCCTCAGAGGAGAAGTTATGGTTGTTTAGAGATACTGGACATTAATAAAAAAACTGCTTATATCTGCATCATAATGCTATAAACAAGTTATTATATGTTAATATACCCTTATATTTATATTCATATTTATATTATATATTGTTACCTATTTTGTTCATTGTTTTCTTATATTATCCTATATTTTGGTTGTTTTTGTAACTTGGAGAATTCTGGAACAAGAATTTCCTTCAGGATTAATAAAGTTCAATCTTATCTTATGTTAATTATCCTTTAATTTGATTCATTTTGTTGACTGAGGTCTGAATCATCATTCATTTTGATTTCATCTTGTTGTCTTTGAATGAGCTTCAGCTTCATGTTTCTCCTTCATGAAATATATAAAAAGCCTTTTACTGACTGTGTGAAGTAACAAAAAAAAACATCAGTGAGTTAATGTCAGCAGCTGATTTTAGAAAAAGTGGATAAAAATGCTGGTTGATCCTGAAATAAAATCGATGCTCCTGCAGGAAGCGACCTCTGCTCTCCGCCCGCAGAAGCTCAGAGCGTCCGAGGGGAAAAAAACGCTCAAAACAACAGCCGAATATTTTTACATCAATCTCATTTCCCTGCTCGTTTTGTTTCCTAAAACGCTTTATGATCAATATGATGGCCGGGGCATAGATAAATATTTATTCATGCTGTGGGTTTGTTTTGGGAAGCCTCTCTCTCTCTCTCCGTCTCCGTGTTTCGGCTCAGGGGTCTATTCCCCCGACGGCAGATTAATACAGCCGTGACCTTTCTGCACCTCCATTACCAATGCTTAATGCCTCATTTGTAGGCCAGTTTGTTGGAAGCTAATTCTTCCGACTCGCAGCATTTGGCCGGGAGGACGGTGGCGTCGAGAGTCTGCAGGAGGAGGAGGAGGAGGAGGAGGAGGAGGAGGAGCAGGCTCAGGTGTGCTTGGGTCAGGTTAGAGTCTGTTTTTAAAGGAGGCTCGCTGGGAATAAAGCAGCTGAGTGTCAGAAAACAACAACAGTGTTAAAATAAAAAGTAACACCAGGAGGAAGGCAGCAGCAGACATCAACACTTCGCTGCCACAGACTCTCAATAACTTCCTGTGAGAAAAACACACACAGCTGCTTTATCTGCTGTTATTCTCATACTAACATACTGCTGAAATACTGCTGAGATACTGCTGAAATACTGCTGAAATACTGCTGAAACACTGCTGAAATACTGCTGAGATACTGCTGAGATACTACTGAAATACTGCTGAAATACTGCTGAAACACTGCTGAAATACTGCTGAGATACTGCTGAGATACTGCTGAGATACTGCTGAAATACTGCTGAAACACTGCTGAAATACTGCTGAAACACTGCTGAAATACTGCTGAGATACTGCTGAAACACTGCTGAAATACTGCTGAAATACTGCTGAGATACTGCTGAAATACTACCGGAATACTGCCGAAATACTGCCGAAACACTGCCGAAACACTGCCGAAATACTGCTGAAATACTGCTGAAATACTGCTGAGATACTGCTGGAATACTGCTGAAATACTGCTGAAACACTGCTGAAATACTGCTGAGATACTGCTGAAATACTGCTGAGATACTGCTGAGATACTGCTGAAATACTGCTGAAATACTGCTGAAACACTGCTGAAATACTGCTGAAACACTGCTGAAATACTGCTGAGATACTGCTGAAACACTGCTGAAATACTGCTGAAATACTGCTGAGATACTGCTGAAATACTGCTGAAACACTGCTGAAATACTGCTGAAACACTGCTGAAACACTGCTGAGATACTGCTGAAACACTGCTGAAATACTGCTGAAACACTGCTGAAATACTGCTGAAACACTGCTGAAATACTGCTGAAACACTGCTGAAATACTGCTGAGATACTGCTGAAACACTGCTGAAATACTGCTGAAATACTTATTAAATACTGCTGCTGCTGCACCAGGAACACACTCAAACTGCACCAAAATACTAGGAGACATGCACTAATACTGCACTGAAAATACTGTGTTAGAAGTGCATAACACTGCACAGAAATACTATGAGACATGTACTAATACTGCACCCAAATACTAGGAGACATGTACGAATACTGCACGGAAATACTAGGAGACAAGTAGTAATATTACATTTAAAATACTGTACCAGAAGTGCATAATACTGCACTGAAATACTATGAGACAAGTGGTGATATTACACTGCAAATACTGTGTTAGAAGTGCATAATACTGCGCTGAAAATACTCCTTTACACGTACTAAATACTGCAGCTCCCTCTCAGCCTCCTGTACTGAGGGCTCACAGCGCTGCAACATGAGAAAAAACATGCAAATACACAAAACACAACAAACTGAAAACATCTTCATCAGTCTGACAACAAGAGCAGCATTTAGAAAACAAAGACCACAACACAACACAACACAACACAAGTGTTTCCAGAGGACACTAATAAGTGACGCACACGTCTGGACACGCTGGATATTAGCACGTTATTTCAACATAATGATAATTTCACATTATAACGATGTTAGCCTGCTAATGTTAGCCGCGATCAAAAGCATTCTAACGTTAGCCGCCGCTCGATAGCATGCTAACGTTAGCTGGCGATCGATAGCATGCTAACGTTAGCTGGCGATCGATAGCATGCTAACGTTAGCTGGCTATCGATAGCATGCTAATGTTAGCCGGCTATCGATAGCATGCTAACAGAGAGACTCAGCCAGAGACGAGGTGGAGAGTTCATCAGGTACAGAGTCTAAAGACACGACATCTCCCTGAGGAGGACTCGTGGTGGAGGAGACCAAACCAGAGCAGAAACAGACACCAGACCAGAGACCAGACCAGAGACCAGTCCAGAGACCAGTCCAGAGACCAGAGACCAGACCAGAGACCAGTCCAGAGACCAGACCAGAGACCAGACCAGAGACCAGTCCAGAGACCAGTAACAGTCCAGAGACCAGACCAGAGACCAGTCCAGAGACCAGTAACAGTCCAGAGACCAGTAAGAGTCCAGTAAGAGTCCAGAGACCAGTAACAGTCCAGAGACCAGACCAGAGACCAGTCCATAGACCAGCAGCAGCAGCTGCTCTCCTCCTGCTCTAATTGAGACCAGCAACGTTTCCATTGTGTCTTCAGGCTAATGTGGTGAAATGTTGTTTGTGCTGCAGCCTGAAGAAGAAGAAGAAGAAGAAGAAGAAGAAGAAGAAGCTGCTGAACGTCTCATTAGAGAGTAAAGAGAGCCGCCTGCAGCTCAGCAGACCTCTTTCTGTCCTCGAGGACCTTCTGTCTCCTACACCTCAATATTCTGTCCTACAAGCTACAAATACTGCTTTACTTAGAGACATCTGCATCTGAATACACCTGTTTACTATCAGGTTGGAGAAGATATTATTTAGTATCTCTTTGCTTTTTCATGTCTTTTTTTCCTATGTAGAAGATGCTCATAATGTATAAAATATTATTTCAAAAAGTATTTATACTTCTGCTGCTGTGATCCCTCAGTTTCCACCACTAAAGTTTTTATCTTGTTTTATTTAATTGCAACAAAACTGGCAGAAACTTTCATTTTTTAACGACTCAAACACACAGAAATTGTTCCATATTGTAGATTTTTGCAGTGAAATGTGTAAAACCTGCATTTTCAGTATTTAATTCTTAATCCTGACATAAAAAGCTTCAACTACAGGTTGATTTATGAACATTTACATCTGAATACACCTGTTTACTATCGGGTTGGAGAAGATATTATTTAGGATCTCTTTTTGCTTTTTGATGTCTTTTTTCCTATATAGAAGATGCTCATAATGTATGAAATATTGTAAAGGTTATTTAGCTCTCTGCACCTCAATTTCTAACTAAAATTGATCTTATTTAACTTTATTTTATTTGTCTGAAAGGCAGCAAAGCAACTTGACTTTCTTCTGTCAGAATACAGACAATTATTTCTTGAAACAAGCTGATTTATACGAGACAGAAGTCTGGTTCAAATATTCATGATTTCTACGACTTAAATATTCAGTTAAATGTGTAAAAACCTGCAGAATGTTTCTGTATTTTCAGTATTTAATTCTTAATACATAATGACATACAAAGCTTAAATAACAGGTTTATTTAGAAAGATTTGCATCTCAATGTTTACTCTGTTTGGAGCATATTTTGTTAAGTATTTTACATTTTTGCTTTTTAATGCTTTTTTTCTATGTAGAAGGTTCTCATAATGCATAAAATATTACAAAAAAAAAGCTTTTTTTCAGCTCTCTATTCATGCATTCTACTGCTGTGATCATTATAGTTTCCATCACTGAAGTTTCTTATCTGGTTTTATTTAATTGCAGTGCAGAAATATTCATGTTTCAACGACTCAAACACACAGAAATTGTTCAATATTGTAGATTTTTGCAGTTAAATGTGTAAAACCTGCAGAATGTTTCTGTATTTACATGATTTAATTCTTAATCCTGACCTACAAAACTTAAATAACATTACTATTATTATTTATAAAGACTTGCATCTGAATACACCTTTATTTATGTATACTTGGAGTGTTTATGGTTTATTTATTTTTAGAAGATGCTCTTAATGCATAAAAAGTTCATGCACTTCTACTGCTCTGATCTCTCAGTTCCCATCATAAAGTTTTTAGTTTATCTTGTTTTATTTAATTGCAGTGCAGAAATATTCATGTTTCAACGACTCAAACACACAGAAATGCTCCGATATTGTAGATTTTTGCAGCTAAAGATGTAAAACCTGCAGGATGTTTCAGTATTTGCAGCATTATCTCCAGAGCTCAGCTCAACAACAGCACGTCTGATTCAGATTTGTTAATATTCTGTTTGTAAGAAAACACGCCGAGGACAAAGAGCTGCTACAAACGCAGCTTTTTAACTCTAAAACAAACTGGAAATGTGTCAAACCTGCAGAATGTTTCTGCATTTAATCCTGAAACACAAAGCTAAAATAACATTATTATTATGATTTATAAAGATTCGTATCTAAATACATGATTTACAATGATTTTTTTCTATATAGAAGATGCTCATAATGCATAAACTATTATTTTTTTAAAGTTATTTAGCTCTCTATTCATGCACTTCTACATAAAGTTTCTTGTCTGGTTTTATATTTAATTGCAGTGCAGAAATATTAATGTTTCAACGATTCAAACACACAGAAATGCTCTGATATTGTAGATTTTTGCATCTAAATACACCTTTATTTCCTGTGTTTGGAGAGCATATTATTTAGTACCTTTAGTTTGTGCTTTTTCATGTCCTTTTCTCCTATATAGAAGATGCTCATAATGCATAAAAAGTTATTTAGCATGCACTTCTACTGCTCTCATCTCTCAGTTTCCATCACTAAAGTTTCTTGTCTGGTTTTATATTTAATTGCAGTGCAGAAATATTAATGTTTCAACGACTCAAACACACAAAAATTGTTCGATATTGTAGATTTTTTGCAGCTAAAGATGTAAAACCTGCAGGATGTTTCAGTATTTGCAGCATTATCTCCAGAGCTCAGCTCAACAACAGCACGTCTGATTCAGATTTGTTAATATTCTGTTTGTAAGAAAACACGCCGAGGACAAAGAGCTGCTACAAACGCAGCTTTTTAACTCTAAAACAAACTGACTCGGGTGGATTTGGCACCTGTTCCGTCCCAAAAGCATCACTTGCAGCACTAAACCAGCCCATTATCCCAATTACACACAATGCAGCGCGGCAGCACGGCGGCCACGGTGACGGAGCCGCCACCGCCACCACCGGCGCTCATCCTCTCCTCTCTGCTCTGCCTCCACTCAGAAAGCTCGTTAGCATTATTATTATTTCAATTATGCTAATTGCGGCTGCATCCACTCGTCGCAGCGCCTCGTATCCGGCTGTTAGCACTTGGCACAAGGTGTAATAAAAACAGTATCGATGGCACACGGCTCGCTGGAACATGCCCGGAGTGTAAATCACACGCCAGAGAGAATCACACACACACACACACACACACACACACACACACACACACACACACACACAGAGAACAAACAGGCCGCGGCCGGCCGGCGATCTGCACGTTTCCACCACAAAGGCTGAAATTAAAGGTCAGCGGGAGTCGTGTCGAGCACTCTGCAAACAATTACTGAGCAAGACAGCCGGTCCTGGAGCCGTCACTTCATATCACACACACAACACAGAGAACACACACACACACACACAACACAACACACAATACACAACACACACACAATACACAACACACAATACAACACACAGCACAGAACACTCTGAGGAAGGAGCTGCCACATTCAGCTTCTCTCAGCTCACATTAAAAGGAGAATCAGCAGACACTCTTTTTCTCTGCTGCTCTCACCTGAACACTGTCTGACTGTCTGTCTGTCTGCCTGCCTGCCTGCCTGCCTGCCTGCCTGTCTGTCTGTCTGTCTGTCTGTCCTTCTGTCTGTCTGTCTGTCTGTCTGTCCACGACTTTATCTACCAGAGATCACGTTCCCTCACAGCATCAGGAGGAATTTAGGGGGGAAATGTGTGTAAGACGATGCAGAATATTTCCATCGATGGAGAGAAAAGAAGAAAACACAGTTTGAGAAACATGTTTAACAATGTTTGAAAATGCTTCAACAGGAGAAAATGATTCCTGCAGCTTTAGAAGAGACACACAGACGGTCTGTGTCTTTTTTTAGATTATTTAGCATCTTTTTGGTCATTGTATATATTTTTGGGGGGTAATTTTGTGCAGTTTTTTGGTCATTTTTATGTATTATTTGGTAATTTAGTGTATTTTTTGGTAATTATGTGTCTTTGTTGGTTATTTAGTGTCTTTTTGATCATTTTACATGTTATTTGTTCTACACCTGCACGCTGTCTGTCCACGACTTTATCTAGCAGAGATCTCCTTCCCCCACAGCGTCAGGAGGAATTTAGGGGGAAAGATGATGCAGAATATTTCCATCGATGGAGAGAGAAAAGGAGAAAACTCACAGTGTGGTTTGAGATTCAGTGTTTTAACAATGTTTGAAGGTGCTTCAACAGGAGAAAATGTTTCCTGCAGTTTTATGAGTTTAACAAGCAGCAGAGAAGAGACAGACAGACGGTCTGTGTCTTTTTCAGATAATTTAGCATCTTTTTGGTCATTTTACATATTTTTGAGGGGTAATTTTGTGGGGTTTTTGGTCATTTTGATTATTTTTGGGGCAATTATGTGTCTTTGTTGGTTATTTAGTGTCTTTTTTGGTCATTTTACATGTTTTTGGGTTCATTTAGTGCCTTTTTTTGGTCATTTCATATCTTGTGTTGGTCTTTCATGACATTGTTTCCTTAATGTTGCGTCTCCTGTCATTTTTACATCTTTTTTTTTGTAGTTTAATATATGGTTATTTAGTGTCTTTTTTGTTAATTTTACATGATTTTTGGGGTCATTTTCTGACTTTTTTGGTCTTTTTTTTTGTAATTTTACATCTGTTTTGGGTAATTTAGCGTCTTTTAGACAGACAGACAGACGGAGCTGAACCAGCAGCAGGTTGGTAGGAGGTGGACACGTGTAATGAAGGATCTAAATCAACATTAGTGTTCGTCTGCTGCGACACTGAGCCTCCTCTAACAACAAGCAGAGACCTCACCGCCTCCTGGAGACGCTGCACACTCTAACAGACTGAAAATTACATCTTTGGTCTTTTCTGAACCATATTTTGTTGAAAAACATCATGAATTCATCAGGACAGAAGAAGAAAGAATCAGACCGTTCTCACACTCGACTACGTGACTAACATGAAACTACAAACTAGTGAAGATGGACTACAATCAGCCCGTCTCAGATTCTGTATTCTTAGAGCTGCTTGGTGCAAACTGTGACGTTGCGGGCCATGAGCCTCGGACGGGGCACCAAGAAATGATTATTAGCTACATGTTACGACAACAGAAGAAGAGAATCAGCACCAAACAGCTTCAACTGAGTCATTTCATGCCGTGTCTTTTTATGTAATTTAGCATCTTTTTTTTTTTGTCATTTTACATGTTTCGTGGGGTCATTTGAGACTTTTTTGGTCATTTTATATCTTTTGTTGGTCTTTCATGACTTTCTTTTAGTAATGTTGTGTCTCCGTTGGTTATTTTGTTTCTTTTCTTTGGCAGTTGTGTCAATTTACATGTTTTTGGTGTCATTTTGTGACTTTTCAGGTCTTTTTAGGTAATTTTTTAATTTTTTTAGGTAATTTAGCAGGGTTTTTTAGGTCATTTTAAATGTTATTTGGTTTCTAAGATTGTCCTTTTTATCGTGTCCAAGAACCAGGAAAAATTGTAGTTCTTAGGACGTCGTATTCAGGGACAGAAAACACAACCAAACAGCAACAGACTTCAGCAGCTTCACTGAGCAAAATGTTTGGATTCACAACAGCTAATTTAAATGTGAGCAGCAGAGTGAAGACATCCTGAAGATCAGTCCAACAACCTGAGACTACATTTCCCACAATGCACCTGGAGAGACTGTAAACAGCCTCCACACAGACTGTGTTGGACGTTTTTACTTTCCAAATAAAATCAACTAAATTTAAGGAATGAAAGAAAGAAAATATTGAAATGTAATTGAAATAATTAGAGACATGAAACACTTCTTCTTTTGCAGTTTTGGCAACTTTGCAGTTTTTAACTGGAGGTAAAAAAAAATATGGATTTAAGATAATAAATCACAAGTTTTTATGCTCCAAAGTGTAACTAGAAACTCCGCCGGGATGTTTGTTATGTGACTTAATTTCCTTGGTTTCATCTGCTGATCAGCTGATGTGTCGTGAATCTGAAGCAGCTGATTGGTGTTCAGAGAGAATAAACAGACGGATTTAATTTAAAAATCACAGAAATGTGAATAAAAAACGTCTGCGAGTCAAAAACTGTTAGTGCAGCATGAAGAGAAAGTCTTTAAATTAAAGACGACGGCCCCGAGTTTAAACTTTAATTCTCTGGTTCGTGTTAAAACGAGCAGAGAGGAAAAAAATCACACACACACACACACAGTAACACACACACAGTAACACACACACACCATGACATTAATCAAACAGGAGATGGAGTGTGACCGCTGTTTGAGTCTTTAACCAGCGTGGCCTGCCGCCTCACACACACACACTTATACACACACACACACACAGAGCAGCCTAATGAGCCATACAGCACACACACACACACACACACACACACACACACACTCACAGTAACACACACACACACACTTTAACACACACTCTGTGTGGCTGGCTGCCAGTGTGTTAATCAAACAAACAGTGGATGTTTAAATGTGATTCAGAGTGAACTCGCTCTGACAGAAGAATCAGATGAAACTACGGATCATTTCTCTACAGCAGAATAAACTCTAACGTCTGTAAACTGTAGTGGGCTCGTCTCCACGCCTTGCTGCACGCCACCAACAACTTTCATTTAAAACAGCTCAGAAGTTTTTTTCTGTGATGCTGCTGACAAACTGACAGACTGTTCAGGACGATGATTCAAGATGATGATTTGTCGTCTTTTAATGGAGTCGAATTGTGGAGAAATGATCAAGATATCATAATATTTAGCGTCTTTTTTGGTCATTTTACATGTTTTTGGGGTCATTTTGTGACTTTTTTTGCTAATTTGTTTGTCTTTTTTGGTCTATTTGTCTTTTTCAGGTTATATAGCATATTCTCTGGTCATTT
Source organism: Centropristis striata (assembly GCF_030273125.1). Lineage (NCBI taxonomy): Eukaryota > Metazoa > Chordata > Actinopteri > Perciformes > Serranidae > Centropristis > Centropristis striata. The sequence goes on along the minus strand of NC_081528.1, from coordinate 871,836 downwards.
TACATTCTTTTAGGTAACTTAGCATATTTTCCTGGTCATTTTACATGTTTTTTTTAGGTAATTAATCACATTTTATGGTCATTTAACATTTTTTTTTTTAGGTAAATTATAATTTTTTATGGTCATTTTACATGTTTTTGGGGGTCATTTTGTGGCTTTTTTAGATTATTTTGCATCTTTTTTGATCCTTTTATATATTCTTTAGGTAATTTTGCATATTTTATGTCTTTTCCGTAATTTTGTGTCTCTTTTGGTGATTTGACATGTTTTTTTTGGTAATTTTATATCTTTTTTTGGTCTTTTATTACTTCATTTTAGTAATTGTGTGTCTTTTCTTGATAATTTTGTGTATTTTCTGGTCATTTTACATGCTTTTGGGTTGATTTTATGACTTTTTGGGGTTTTGTTTGGTCATTTTAAAAAAAATTTTTGTGAATTTTACGTCTTTTTTCACGTCTCCTGGTGAAAGTCCTGGTTTGTTTGACCCCTCCCACCCTTACTGCATCTTTGTGCTTTCTACTCAATTTATTTACAACATGTTATTATATCAGCCCACTGAATGAGCTGATAAGAACCTACTGGACCTACCAGCAGGTAGATGGACAATATTTGTATAAATAATAAAGTCACAACAGCAGTGAGTTCTGTTGTTTTTATATTGTGTTTCTAACATTGTCTTGTTTGTATTTTTAGTTATTTATGTGTGTCAATGAATCGTCTAAATATACTTTGTGTTTGCAGGCTTTCTGACACTTTCAATAGGTATTTCAAATTAATTTAATGTATTTAAGGTTGAGCTGAGATTGAAATTAGTTTGGCAAAGCTTCAAATATCCAGTCAAGGCAAATGTTTGTCCTCTGACATTCGCTTCAGATCAGAAAAAATCCACAAATAAACAAGAGAGAAGAAGCTCAGAGAGAGAAACTACCGGATACACAGCCAGGATGTCAAAACGTATAAACATATGAGAAGGTAATCAATAATAGTCACATTAAACTGAATCCAGTAAACTCAGAAACACCAAACTCCGTTGGGAAAACCACAGATTTTACATGTTTTGTTTTCTATGTACAATTACTGTCTTGTTCCTTTCAAGGTTGAAATTAATTACAGTATTTACAGCCACCGAATCCCGTCGGAGAAACCACCAATTTAACATTTAGTGTTTTCTTTGTGTGAATGTACAATTATTACCATGTTCTGTGTTCTCAAGGTTTAACTTAATTAGAGTTATTAAAACCACCAAATCCCATTGGAAAAATCACACATTTAACTTGTTTTTGTTTTGTGCACTTGTTCAATTGTTATTTTAAAGATTTAAGAAGAAAAATGAGACTGAACTTTAAAAGTGGAAGAAAAATAATCAGATTTCAGAAAAAAACAACACACACATGACCCAGTTTACCGACTCTCTGACATCACACGACTCTTTGTTTTCAGCTGAGTGTTTACATTGGACACACACACACACACACACACACACACACACACAGACACACACACACACACACACACACACACACACACACACACACACACCTCTAATTGCTGTGAAAGTCGAGTTAAAATATGCACATATTGTTCATGTACAGTACCCTGTGTGTGTGTGTGTGTGTGTGTGTGTGTGTGTGTTGATTTATGCAGGGCTGCACAATTACCCACGAATACATTTACTCAATCAGCACACACACACACACACACACACACACACACACACACACACACACACACACCTGTTTGGTTAGCTCTTATTAGCCATGTAATATGAACTAATGAGTAGAAACTGAAGCATGGTGTGTGTGTGTGTGTGTGTGTGTATGTGTGTGTGTGTGTGTGTGTGTGTGTGTGTGTGTGTTCCTGATTCCATTGATAAATCTAAACACTGATCACTTACATCGATCAATCTAAATCTCTCTACATAAATCAGCTTTTTGAATGTTTTTCCTTCATTAAATCAATAATCAATAATTCAACACTGATCAGACAATCAATAATCAATCAATAATAGTCTCAGTGTGATCAGTTACACACTGAACAAATTAAACTGAATTCATTCATTAGAACCACCAAACTCCATTGGAAAAACCACCAATTTAACATTTTGTGTTTTCTTTTTGTGAATGTACGATTATTAATATCTTCTTTTTAAGGGTTAATATTATTTAGATCTGTTAGAACCACCAGACTCCACTGGAACATTTACTGATTTTACATTTTGTGTTTACTTTGTTCATGTGTATAATTCTGTGAATCTTCTTTTTGAGGTTTAACTTCATCAGTAAAAACATGTTAAATTGGTCATTTTCCCAACGGAGTTTGGTGATTCTAGCAAGTCTGATTAGGTGAAAACTTGAATAAAAGACAAGAATAGTTATAATAGTTATACATACACGCAAAGAAGACAGTAAAAATATTAAATTGGTGATTTTTCCAATGGAGTTTGGTGGTTCTTAGTATGTATTATTATTCTTGTCTTCTTATAAAGGTTTAACTTTAAAAGAGTTGTTCTAAGCACCAGATTTTAACATTTGAGACTCATTAGAGCCAATAGAACAAATTCTATTGGAAAAAACACCAATTTAACAATTTAGGATAGTAAATATTTGTGTCTTCTTTGTGAGGTTTTAAATTGGAGTTTGGTGGTTCTTAGGATGCATACTTATTCATGTCTTCTTTTCAAGTTTTAACTTAATTTGTGTTCTTGGATCCACCAAACTCTATTGGGAAAAAACACTAAATTAACTATTTCTATTTTCTTTGAGTATATGTACAACTATGTGTGTCTTCTTTTTAAGGTTGAACTTTAAAAGAGTTTTTAGAGCCACCAGAATCCATTGGAAAAAGCACCAATTTCACTTTTTGTGTTTTCTTTGTGTAAATACTACTGTCTTCTGCTTACGGGTTAACCTTGTTTAAAGATGTTAGAACCACCAAATTCCACTGGAAAAAACACCAATTAAACAATATAGGAGAGTAAATATTTGTGTTTTCTTTGTGAGGTATAACTTAACTTGAGGTTCTTGGATCCACAAAACTCCACTGGAAAAAACACTAAATTAACAATTTGAGTATATGTAGAACTAACTGTACAACTATTTGTGTCTTCTTTTAAAGGTTTAGCTTAAAAAAGAGTTGTTAGAACCATTTAAATTGGTATTTTTTGGGCAGTTCTTAGTGTGTGTTATTATTCTTGTCTTCTTTTCAAGATTTAACTTAATTTGAGTTCTTGGATCCACCAAACTCCACTGGAAAAAACACTAAATTAACTATTTGAGTATATGTAGAACTAACTGTATAACTATTTGTGTCTTCTTTTAAAGGTTTAGCTTAAAAAGAGTTGTTAGAACCATTTAAATTGGTGATTTTTTTGGGCAGTTCTTAGTGTGTGTTATTATTCTTGTCTTCTTTTCAAGATTTAACTTAATTTGAGTTCTTGGATCCACCAAACTCCACTGGAAAAAAACACTAAAATAACAATTTGAGTATATGTAGAACTAACTGTATAACTATTTGTGTCTTCTTTTGAAGGTTTAGCTTAAAAAGAGTTGTTAGAACCATTTAAATTGGTGATTTTTCCAATGGAGTTTGGCGGTTCTTTGTGTGTATACTTATTCATGTCTTCTTTTCAAAGTTTAACTTAATATGAGCTCTTGGATCCACCAAACCCCATTGGAAAACCCCCCACTAAATTAACAATTTGAGTATATGTGTAGCTAAGGTTGAACTTAAAAAGAGTTGTTAGAACCACCAGATTCCATTGGAAAAATCACATATTTTAACATTTCATACTAATTAGAGCCCCAAACCCCATTGGAAAAAACATTAAATTAACAATCTGAGTACATGTGTAATTATTAGTTTTATTTTTAAGGTTTAACTAGTTAGAACCACCAGATTCCATTGGAAAAACACCAATTTAACAATACCGGATAGTAAATATTTGTGTCTTCTTTGTGAGGTTTTAAATTGGTGATTTTTTTCAATGGAGTTTGGTGGTTCTAGTGTGTATTATTATTCTTGTCTTCTTTTCAAGATTTAACTCAATCAGACTTGTTTGAGCCACCAGATTCCATTGGAAAAATCGCCAATTAAACAATATAGGAGAGTAAATATTTATGTTTTCTATGTGAGGTTTAACTTAACTTGAGTTCTTGGATCCACCAAACTCCACTGGAAAAAACACTTAAATAACGATTTGAGTATATGTAGAACTATTTTTGTCTGTCTTTTGGCTTCTTTTTAAGGTTCAACTTAAAACGTGTTGTTAGAACCACCCGATTCCATTGGAAAAATCACATATTTTAACATTTGAGACTCATTAGAGCCACCAAACCCCATTGGAAAAAACACAAAAAATGTTTGAATATGTGTGTAATTATTAGTTTTATTCTTAAAGTTTAGCTTAAAAAAAAGAGTAGTTAGAACCACCAGATTACATTGGAAAAAACACCAATTTAACAATACAGATTAGTAAATATGTGTGTCTTCTTTGTGAGGTTTTAAATTGGTGATTTTTCCAATGGAGTTTGGCAGTTCTTTGTGTGTATTCATGTCTTCTTTTCAAAGTTTAACTTAATATTAGTTCTTAGATACACCAAACTCCATTGGAAAAAACACTAAAATAACAATTTGTGGTTTCTTTGAGTATATGTTTAACTATTTGTGTCTTCTTTTTAAGGTTTAACTTCAAAAGAGTTGTTAGAGCCACCAGAATCCATTGGAAAAACACCAATTTAACAATACTGGATAGTAAATATTTGTGTCTTCTTTGTGAGGTTTTAAATTGGTGATTGTTTTCAATGGAGTTTGGTGGTTCTAGTGTGTATTATTATTCCTGTCTTCTTTTCAAGATTTAACTCAATCAGACTTGTTTGAGCCACCAGATTCCATCGTAAAATTCACCAATTGAACCTTTTCCTTTGTGCATGCTGAACTATTCTTCCTTTGTTTCCAGCCAGCGGAGCCAACTGTACCTGAGAGTAACTAAAAGTAATTAAATTACACGACTAAATGTGATTTACGCGTTAATATATTAATCCACTTAAGCTGCTCTGCTGCAGGAACAAACTGGCGCTTGTTCCTGCTGTCGGTTAGCGTTGGGCGCCTCCATCAGCGGTGCATTGTGGGAGGTTTGTGCGGCCCGCTGTGGGCTCGGTGGCGGTGGCGGTGCAGCCGTCGGGGAGGAAACGCCTGCTGACTGATTTCCATTTGTGCACCTTAATAGCGTGTGTCATTCCTAATTAGGGCGCCTGGCTCGGGGAAACGGTGGCTCGATGCTGAAATGGCTGCTCCTGTCATGCTGCAATTACCAACAAATTAGTCTTTAGACTGAGGGGCTTCTGCACACACACACACACACACACACACACACACACACACACACACTCCTGACCGAGCCTGTGTGTGTGTGTGTGTGTGTGTGCTAATTAGTGCGCAGTGCGAGGTGTTCGGTGTGTGAAAATGAATTGTAAAAGCCGGTTTCTCGGCGTCTCGGACCTGTTTGTTCTGCAGCTTCACCTTCAACTCCAACAATAATAATCACATTAATACCAATAATACTAAAAGTCCAAGCTGCTCCGTCAAACAATCAAATCATTAACATTTACAGTCGGCTAACATGTTGCAGCATTAAACTCACACAGCGACTCAAACTGAAGCCGTAAAACTACCCAGCATCTGTTCACTGCAGCCATCAAACTCTCTGTGTGTGTGTGTGTGTGTGTGTGTTTGTGCTGCATTCGGAGGCTTTGTAATCTGAATTCTTTCAGTTTTTCTGATTATTCTGCTGTGGTTAGTATAATATAATAGTTGGTTTGCAGGTGTGAACTCAAAATGTTGTGATAAAGATGTAAAATTGTTCTTTTTTCCAATGAAATCTGGTGCATAAAGCTGCCAAACAACATCAAATTAATATTTAAAACCAAATATAAACAAGAAATATTAACAATAATGTGCAAAAAACAAATGTAAACAATGTCAGAAAGACAATCTTCATCTTTATGAAACATTTCAGCAACAAGATGATTCAAAGGAAGAAAAGTCGTAAAAGGAGATTTAAATTTTGATTAAATATCACTAGTTTAAGATGAGATTCAGTTATTTTTCATGACTGAAGCGTTCAAAGACTGTTGGAAATGTGGGAATCTGATGATTATTTCTGTTTTGGCAATTCTTCAAACCTAAAACCTGCTTTTGCCGGTTAATTTAATGTGAAATAATCTGTAAACTGGATATAAATATGTAATTTACGGCTGAAAAAGCTTGAAAATGCTTGAAAAAAGTGCTTGATTTGTTGTTTATTAGCACAATTAAAACCAACACATACATTAAACAGGTGGAGATGAGAAACTTTGGTCTCCAGGTTGATTTATGAAACTGAAGTGAAATAATTAGTATATTCCGTGTATAAATATGTGTAGTACAACAGCTGGAAAACGCTTGAATTTAACTTTGGAAAATATGTAGGAAGTTTATGGAAAAAATGGACTTTTAAGACAGAAAATGATGTTAAAACGAGGTTTTTCCTGCAGCGCTGGCAGGTGTGTGTGTGTGTGTGTGTGTGTGTGTGTGTGTGTGTGTGTGTGTGGTTAATATAAAAGTGTAGCTGGTTTGCAGGTTTGGACTCAAAATGTTGTGATAAAGATGTAAAATTGTTTGTTTTTCCAATGAAATCTGGTGCATAAAGCCGTCCAACAACATCAAATTAACATTTAAAACCAAATATAAACAAGAAATATTATTAATAATGTGCAAAAATCAAATGTAAACAATATCAGAAAGACTAAAAACAACCACTGACTGTTTGTTCATGAACTCAGTTTTTATCAAAATGTCTTTATAGTTTTCACATCACCGTCATTTTATCTATTTTCTGGCACAATTATGCAGAATTGCTGGAAAACAGCTGGAAAAGCCTGAAAATGCTTGAATTTGACTTTGGAAAATATGTAGGAAGTTTATGGAAAAAACTGATTTTTAAGACAGAAAATGCAGCGCTGGCAGGTGTGTGTGTGTGTGTGTGTGTGTGTTTCTGTGTGTGTGTGTGTGTGTGTGTGTGTGGTTAATATAATAGTGTAGTTGGTTTTTAACTCAAAATGTTGTGATAAAGATGTAAAATTGTTGTTTTTTCCAGTGAAATCTGGTGAATAAACAACATCAGATTAACATTTTCTTCATTATTGTCCAACCTCAGGTCACTGTGGTGGATTTAGAGTTAAATAATATCTGAGTTATTAATAACTTGAGTCATGTAATCTGATTATTTTTGCCCTCCAGACACTTTAAAACAACGACAAAGCAATAATAGTAGCCGCAGGAAGAGACACAACATGTAAAATAGATGATTTTTCCAATGGAGTTTGGTGGATGAAAGTGTTTCAACAATTATATTCTTAATGTTTATTTAGTGTTTGTTTTCAGATTTGAGTCTTTATTTCTTCATTTAGTCAGAAAACTGGTCATTTTGTTTTACAACACCAACAGAAGAAGAACATAAAGATAATCTGCAGGTTTGTGGACAGAAATCTAAAAAAAAAAAGGTGATTTAGCAAACAGACTTTGGTGAATAAAACTGCTTTAATAAATTAAACTAATCCTATTCTTCATGCATTTGTAATCAGATTCCTTCCAGCCGTTCAGAGATTTACTGGATCCTGAATGCACCAAAACACAGACTTTATATTTCTAGAGAGTTTTAACCTATTTACTCCAAGTCGAGCTGAGAAAAGCAGAAAATAAACACAAAATGTCTTCATAAAGCTGTAAAAACGATGATTTTTCAAACGGGGTTTGGTCCATAAATCTGTCCTGAGAAGTGGTGCATTCGGGGCTCCGTAAATCTCAGCTTTCCTGTTCACGGAGAGGACTTCCAGATGTTTCTGGGTTGTTTTTGGTGGGAAATGATGTTCCGTCGTTTTGGCCGTGCGGGTCTCTTCAGATTTATTTGGATGTGAAGAAGAATTTTTTGAGGGTTTTTTGTGATGTTTTTATATATTTTTTTAACTTCCTGAGGATGGATGAGAGAGAGCCCAGCTAATGCAGCTGCATGTTTCCTCTACTCAGCTGTTTCCTACACACACACACACACATAATAACACACACACACACACACACACACATAATAACACACACACACACACACCCAGGCAGGCCCATTAGCCCGGTCACCTGCTCCTCTCAGATGCAGCTCGAGGTTAATTGTTTGCAGCTTTTTCTCTTTTTTTTTTTTTGCCTGCTTCTGATTAGCCGAGCGGCAACGGTTGCAGCAACGGCAACGGCAACGGCGGGCGCCACTCTGCAGAGGCCACGAGGAGACAAAGAGCCGAGCTCGAGTGTCGACAGTTTATTTACACGAGTCAACTCCACTTCTACTTCCACGGCGAGGAGGATTTACAGTAACGAGGCTGACGCGGCATCTGGCGGATGGTTAATTATCTAACACGTTGTTACGGCGGCGGCGGCGTGCAGCAGGTTTAATTGTGTGTACGTGAGGGGGAGGGGGGGAGGGGGGGGGGGGTGTTGACAAATGCAAATGCAGGATGAAGTTGATTTGTTCTCACAAAGAAGATGAAGATGTTTAACCCTTTGATGCTCAACATAGAAACACCTTCTAATGCACAAACAGTCTTTATTCTCATTATTTATCAACTATACAAGAAAAATGAAAGCACCGCTGCATAAGCTGCATAGTTATGATTATAATAACACAAAACATGAGTAAAAACATTAAAAAATACTGAGCTAAACAAGGACAAGAACAAGGACATGTGATGTAATAAATAAGTGTAAAAATAAATAAATGTCTACTGAGAATGCTATAATTTATACATGAGGCAGATTTAATGTTTTGCACATATTAATTGTGTTGCACAGGATCGTTTTATTGCACCTTTTAATTAATTTATCCTGTGTTGGTGTTGAGAGTTCTGATTATATCCATGTTTCCTTTCATACTTTATGAAGAAAAATAGTTTTTGTATTATTACATCAAGTTTCCACACATGGGTCTAAAATGACCTTGTGCATTAGAAGAGTAGTGATACAAAAAGTGATTCACTGAATGAACAATGTGAGTATTTGTGTAACTATGTTTGTCTTATTTTGAAGGTTGAACTTTAAAAGAGTTGTTAGAACCACCAGATTATATTAGAAAATCACTGATTTAACATCTGAGACTTATTAGAGCCACCAAATAATAATTTATATTGGAAAAAAACACCAATTTAACAAAATAGGATAGTTAATATTTGTGTCTTCTTTGTCAGGTTTTAAATTGGTGACAACATATAAACACCTTCTAATGACCAACATGGGTCAGAAATGATTCATTCTACATGTTATTAATGCTGCTGTGTGTTTCAATATATATATTTTTTATTATAACAGATCATTATATCCATGTTTCCTTTCATACTTTATGAAGAAAAATAGTTTTTGTATTATTACATCAAGTTTACAAAAGAACAAAACCTCAAACCCTATTGTATTTATTTATATAACATTTATATATATTACTGCACTTTACTGCCTTTTTGTACTTCTGGTTAGATGCTAAACTGCATTTTGTTGTATAAGTACCTGAACTCTGTGCAATGACAATAAAGTTGAATCTAATCTAATTTAATCTTTACTCACATGGGTCAAAAATGACCTTGTGCATTAGAAGAGTAGTGATAAAAAAATGGATTTTATTTAAAAAGTAAGAAATGAAAACAAAAAATGAGGATGTATGATGTTAAAAAAACAAGTTATTTGAGGAAAACCTGCAATATTTAATTTATGCAAAGATATAAAATATAAAACCTTATGTTGTGCATCAAAGGGTTAGTGAAGAAGAAGAAGAAGAAGAAGAAGAAGAAGAAGAAGAAGAAGAAGAAGGAGGAGGTGAATAGTGGCGAGGCCTCGGCTGACCTCCTCCATCATCCCCGTGACGTACGCCGCTCTGATAAAAAGTCTCTCAGCGCTCCGATCCGTCACTGCCAGGACTCCCGACCCCCCCGCCCCCCTCCGGCCCCCCCGCCCCCCCCACCGGGCCCAGGGGAGCGCCGGGTGGAACGCCAAACGCCCCCGGTGATTGAGCCGATGACGGATGGCGCCGTGGACCAAGTGGGGAATCCCCTCGCCGCCGATTATTCACCTCGTCCAAACACTACCTGGCCCGCCCCCCCACTGAGCCTGGGAACCGGGGCTTTATAACCCCGGTAACCCCGGTAACCCTGGTAACCCTGGTAACCCCGGCAACCCCGGGGACGGAGAGGCGTGGAGGACAGGATCCCTCGCGCTGCTCGCCGTTTCTGCAGCGTTTCTCTTCCTCTCTGTTCATTCTGCAGCATTTTAGATCAAACAACATCAACACATATTTGTTTGTTTTTATGCAATAAACTCTGTTACATTTTGATGAATTGTTAAAAAATTTCAGCTGCAACAAATCATGTTTGTTTTTCTGATTTTGTTCCAAGTTTTGCTGTTTGCTGTATTAATACGCTGCTGCTTTCCACCACAAGCTGAGGAAGATTCCTGCTTTATATTTGTGGTTTTATATATTTTAATCTGTGCATTTCCTCACAGAAACATCCTGCTTTAAGTCTTTAAGTTCCTCTCTCTGATAAAAACATAAAAAATATGTGGAAATATTCCAGAATAAAGCTGATTTTCTGCAAACGGACACAAACTGAGACCTCCACACACACAAACGAGGAACAAAAAAGGAAGAAATGAGAGCGATATTAAAGTTTGGGTTTTAACATTTTAGTTATTTTGCTAAATTAACATTGAATTCCACCTGTTTAACATCATCAAAGTATATTTATTGCATTTATGCCCAAAATAATTCTCCTTTGTTTCACATTTCTCACCAGTTTGGATCATTAGTGTCTTTAGTTTTGCACTTTCAGCATCTTTTTTTACACAATTTCAGAGCTTTTCTAGTTCTAGTTTTTAGTTTTTCACTGGTGGAAAATAAAGCAGCAAAGAACTGGAAGAAACCTGACGGATATTAAATGTAAAACATTGTGACGCAGCGACGTGTTTGTGGTTTTATATATTTTAATCTGCGCATTAAATCACAGAGACGTCCTGCTTTAAGTCTTTAAGGTCCTCGCTCTGATAAAAACATCAGAAATATGTGAAAATATTACAGAATAAAGCAGATTTCCTGCTAACGGACACAAACTGAGACCTCCACAGACACACACACACACACACACACACACCTGCCAGCGCTGCAGGAAAAACCTCGTTTTAACATCATTTTCTGTCTTAAAAGTCAGTGTTTTCCATAAACTTCCTACATATTTTCCAAAGTCAAATTTTTTTCCAGCTGTTCTACCTACTGTCCATATTTACACACAGAATAAACTAATTATTATCACTTCTTCTTGACATTAGATTAACCCTCGATGGTTTTATAGTTTAATTTAAAGCTTGTTGAATAAATCAACCTGGAGACCAAAGTTTCTCTTCTTCACCTGTTTGTTGGTTTGTTTCAATTGTGCTGATAAAGAACAAATCAACAACTTTTCAAGCTTTTCCAGTTGTTGTGCTACACATATTTATATACAGAATATAAAGTTTACTTATTATGTCACTTCTTCATGACATTAAATTAGTATCTATTGGTTTTAATTGTGCTAATAAACAACAAATCAAGCACTTTTTTCAAGCATTTTCAAGCTTTTCCAGCTGTGAGTTACAGATTTATATCCAATTTACAGATTATTTCACATTAAATTAACCGGCAAAAGCAGGTTTTAGGTTTGAAGAGTTGCCTAAACAGAAATAATCATCAGATTCCCACTTTTCCAACGGTCTTTGAACGCTTCAGTCATAAAAAAATAACCAAATCTGATGTTATATTTGTGATATTTCATTAAAATGTAAATCTCCTTTTAAGACATTTCTTTTTGTTGCTGAAATGTTTTATAAAGATGCAGATTGTTTTAAAACCTGCACAGTTTTCTGTTCAGCTGTTTTATGTATTTGTTGTTTTATTTCTGCTATTAATGATTCATCAAGAGTTTTCAAGGATTTCCAGCAGCTGGAAGATCACACAAGAGCAGAAACCTGCAGACACAGATCAGCTGATGGTGTTTCAACAATCATCAGAGAACAGCAGCTGTTTTAGGAGCAAAACTGAGCCGAGTGAAGGGAAACACAGGATTATTAAACTGGTTTAAGCTGCAGGATTCAAACAATCACAACAACAAGAGAAGAAGAAGAAGAAGTTTAAAACAAAAAGAAGATTTTTACACGTTTAACAACAACAACTTTATGAAAATTGTTCTGATTTTAAATCGGACCAAAGAAGAAATAAAGACGAGTTAAAGCTAAATAAAGAAGTGTCACCTAAAACATTCACGTTTTAGAGTGTGTGTGTGTGTGTGTGAGTGTGTGTGTGCTGCAGCTGAAAAGACTAAAACATGTTTGAAGATTTAATTTTGCAGAAACATAAAAACAGTTTGATGGTTTTCTTTTGATTGCACAATAAAAAAATTATGATTTAGCAAAATCATAATAAGTTTGAGATGAAACATCAACAGATATTTGTTTGTTTTTATGCAATAAACTCTGTTTCATTTTGATGAATTGTAAAAAAAAATTAAAAAAAAATTCAGCTGCAACAATTTCACGTTTATTTTTATGATTTTGTTCCAAGTTTTACTGTGTTAATACGCTGAAATACACTGTTTCCAACACGAGCTGAGGCCGATTTCTGCTTTATATTTGTGGTTTTATAGATATATATTATTATTATTATTTATAATTTAATCTGTGCATTCCCTCACAGAGACATCCTGCTGGGTCTTTAAGTTCATCTCTCGGATAAAAGCATCAGAAATATGTGAAAATATTACAGAAAAAAGATTTTCTGCAAACGGAAACAAACTACGACCTCCACATACACACACACACACACACACACACACACACACACACACACACACACACACTCTGTGCACACACACACTAACATACACACTCTATGCACGCACACACACACACACACACACACCTGCCAGCGCTGCAGGAAAAACCTCGTCTGAACATCATTTTCTGTCTTAAAAGTCCATTTTTTCCATAAACTTCCTACATATTTTCCAAAGTTAAATTCAGGCATTTTCCATCTGTTCTATCTACTATTAATATTTATACACAGAATATACTAACTATTATTGCTTTGTCGTTGTTTTAAAGTGTCTGGAGGGCAAAAATAATCAGATTACATGACTCAAGTTATTAATAACTCAGATATTATTTAACTCTAAATCCACCACAGTGACCTGAGGTTGGACAATAATGAAGAAAATGTTAATCTGATGTTGTTTATTCACCAGATTTCACTGGAAAAAACAACAATTTTACATCTTTATCACAACATTTTGAGTTCACACCTGCAGAACAACTACACTATTACATTAACCACACACACACACACACACACACACACACACACACACTGTACAACACACACTAACACACACACGCACAAGTCCTCTCCCTCGATAAAAGCATAAAAAATATGTGAAAATATTACAGAATAAAGCAGATTTTCTGCAAACGGACACAAATTACGACCTCCACACACACTGTACAACACACACACACACACACACACACACTCTGTGCACACACACACACACACACACACACCTGCCAGCGCTGCAGGAAAAACCTCGTCTGAACATCAATTTCGTCTTAAAAGTCCATTTTTTCCATAAACTTCCTACATATTTTCCAAAGTTAAATTCAAGCATTTTCCAGCTTTTCCAGCAGCGTGACCTCTGACCTCACACACACACACACACACACACACACACACACACACACCAGCAGCAGCAGCGTGACCTCTGACCCCTCACACACCTTCTCAGACTCTCAGGTGGATTCCAACAGAAATCTTCAGCAGCTCAGATTTTCTCTGTTTCTGTTTAAAACATTAACTTGTCGTGTGTTTTATTTTGAAAGGTCCCGGTGGAGGAGCCGTTTGACTCCCTCAGAGACTCAACCAGCAGCTTCTACTGAGCTTCTCTTTCTGCAAAAAATACAATCTAACCCTCTGATAATTCAGTGGGATTTGATCCTATAACGCTCCGTATATTCAGACGTCTCAGAGAGTTTTAAAGGAGACGGAAGCTGCCAGATTCTGCAGAAATGTGCCAGAAAACAGATAAAGTGACGGTGACGTGAATACTATAAAGATATTTAGATATGAACTGAGTTCAGGAATGATCTCAAACATCTGTCAGTGATTGTTTTAGTCTTTCTGATATTGTTTACATTTGGTTTTTGCACTTTATTGATAATATTTCTTGTTTATATTTGGTTTGATTTGCACTCGTTCACTTTGTGCTGCAGAAACTCTGTTTGTCTCTTCACTGATAATGATAATTTGTGGTTTTTATATATTTTTTTGTTTTATTTGCAGCTTTTATCTGCATATCTTCCTTCTTCCCCTCAGGAGAAATAAAGATGATGATTTTGGATGATTTTACAGAGTTGATTTCTGACACATTTCTACACACACACATCCTACAAACTATATTTTTATATTTACGCACCAAATTCCAGTCTATTTTTTTTTTCCATGTTTCTGATCATTATGAGTGTTTTCACTTCTGATTATTGACGTTCTGTTACAGTAAAAGTTGATGATTTTGCACCAAAGTCCAAAGAGAAATCAGCTGATTCAAACCAACAGTTCTGACACATTTCATGCTCTAAATCTGAAAACTTTTCACGACTTTTCAAGCACCAATTAAAACAGTTTCATCACCAAGTGGATAATCATGAGTGAAAACACTAATACTGCAAACAAGAAGACTAATATTTGGTGCATAAATATAAAAATATAGTTTGTAGGATGTAAAATAGATTAAATTCAATATTAATGTAGCAAAAAAATCCCCAAAATGTCTGTAAATTTCAAAGCACACGTGACGTCTCTCTGCTGCTGCACATTAATCAGCATGAAATCTTTAATTGAAATCATTCTGATCTGGTGTTTATGATTCCCTCAGGAGAAATAAAGATGCACAGATGATTTCTGACACATTTCATAGTTTTTCCAGGACTTTAAGGATGCATGTTTGGAAAATAATGCAGCAAAATCAGAAGGTTTGCTGAATTATGACGCAGTTTAAAATGACATTAAGTTACATCAGCAGCTGCAGAAAACACATGTGATGTGTATTATATCATTATTATTATTATATTATTATATGATGCTGGAGGTCGAACATGGGACTTTACTGTCATTATTAGTAGATTTTTATACACATATATGTGGTTTTATTCACATTTTGTGCTGCAGAAACTCTGTTTGTCTCTCTTTGGTAATATGTGGTTTTTATATATATTTTTGTTTTATTTGCAGCTTTTTATCTGCATATTTCCTTCTTCCCTCAGGATGAATAAAGTTTATATCATGTGGATATAAAAGTTATTTGTTTATGTGTAAATTCAGTTTTTATCCTGTTTCTCTCTCAAACTTTGGGAGAAATAAAGTTCATCTGGACAGAAAGTCATTTTGTTCACTGATTTGTGCTCTAACTTGTTTGTTTTTGCAGCTTATTGATAATATTAATTGTTTACATTTTATTATTTTTAAACTCTTTCTGACTTTGTGCTGCAGAATAAATTCCCTTTGGAGAAATACAGCTGATCTTTTCTAGATATTAAGTATATTTAGACGTATATTTAGTGCTTTATTCTGTTCTGAGCTCTGATCTTTATGATTTATAGATTAATAACTTTATGTTGAAGTTCTGCAGAAACTCAGTAGCTGAATTCAACAAATATGTTGCATATGAGAGCAGGAAATCTACGGGAACATTTGCTTTTTGCACCTTATTGTTCATATTTATTGCTTATATTTTATTATTTTAACTATTTCTGACTTTGTGCTGCAGAATAATTTCTCTCTGGAGAATTAAAGCCGATCTTTTCTATATATTTAATATATTTAGACGTATATTTAGAGTTTTATCCTGTTGTTCTGAGCTCTGATCTTTGTGATTTATAGATTAATAACTTCATGTTGCAGAAACTCAGCAACTGAATTTAAAAAATATCTTGAATATGAGAGCAGGAAGTTTGCTTTTTGCACCTTATTGTTCATATTTATTGTTGATATTTTGTTTTATTTGCACTCGTTCACACTTTGTTCTGCAGCTGCTGCAAAAAATATTCAAACATTTCAACAAATCTGTTAAATGTGAGAAGAAGAATGAAAGAGAAGCTGAGGAGAGTTTCACTAGTGACTCTTTCTACTAAACAACAGCACAAACGCTTGTTTTTGTGTTTACCACCACACAAAACAAACAGATTCACCTCACGGGACTCAAAACAACAACACAAACACACACACACACACGGTTTCATTATTTACGTCTGCAGAGAAATAATAACAACAACAAACAGCAACAAACCTTTAAATCACCTCAAATCTCTTCATGTTTCACATCAGAATCATAAACATCAGCAGTTTTACTGTTAAATTAAAGATTTACTGGTGTTTCCTCCAAAACATCACCTTTGATTTGAAATTTAAACACATTTTAGGGAATTTTTGCAACATTAATATTGAATTTAACCTGTTTTACATCCTACAAACTATATTTCAGTCTTTTCTTGCATGTTTCTCATCATTACAAGTGTTTTTCTTCATGTTTTCACATTAATTATCACGTTCTGTTACAGTTCAAACTGATGATTTTGCACCAAAGTCCAAAGAGAAATCAGCTGATTTAAACCAACAGAGTTCTGACACATTTCCTGCTCTAAATCTGAAAACTTTTCACGACTTGTCAAGCACCAATTAAAACATATTCAAGTGTATTTAAGTTTGTAAAACAATGCATCAAAGTAAGAAGGTTTGCTGAACATCTAAAGAGAGAAAACGAGCGACAAAAACAGAAGAAACATGATCGATATGAAGCGTAAAACACTGAGACGCATCAAGTTTTGGTTCAAAACGTAAAGATATTTGAGTTATTTTGATAAATTAACATTCAGTTCCACCTGTTTAACATCATTTAAAGTCTATTTATTACATTTATGACAGAAATATTTCTCCTTTTCTTCCCATTTCTCACCAGTTTGGATCATTAGTGTCTTTAGTTTTGCACGTTCAGCGTCTTCATGTTTTTACATTAATAATGTTGTGTTGTTACAGTAAAATATGATGATTTTGGATGATTTTGCACAGTTGATTTCTGACACATTTCATAGTTTTTCCAGGACTTTTCAAGCATGCATGTCTGGAAAATAATGCAGCAAAATAAGAAGCTCAGACTGACGTTCTGAAATAAATCTCTAACAAAAGTTTGTGAAGAAAAGGAGAAATATTTCTGGCAAAAATGTAATAAATAGACTTTGAATGATGTAAAACAGGTTGAATTAAATGTTAATTTAGCAAAAATAACTGTATAAAAATAAAGTGTCTTTAGATTTTGAAGCAAACTTGATGTTTTAGAGGAAATATTGAAGTGTTTTATGTTTAATATCGCTCTCATTTCTTCATTTTTTGTCATTCTCGTTCTCTCTTTTAAGATTTTCATTCTGAGCTTCAGCAAACTTTTGATTTTGCTGAATTAATTTCCAAACCTGCATCCACTCGATGATGAAACTGTTTTAACTGGTGCTTGAAAAGTTTTCAGATTTAGAGCATGAAATGTGTCAGAACTGTTGGTTTAAATCAGCTGGTTTCTCTTTGGACTTTGGTGCAAAAATCATCAACTTTAACTGAAACAGAACGTCAATAATCATGAGTGAAAACAGTAAAAATGATGAGAAACGCGGAAAAAAGACTAATATTTGGTGCATAAATATAAGAATGCAGTTTGTAGGATGTGTGTGTGCATGAAATCAGCTGTGCAAAATCCTCATCAGTCATTATTAATGTGAAAACATGAAGACGCTGAAAGTGCAAAAACTAAAGACAGAAATGATCCAAACTGATGAGAAATATGAAGAAAAGGAGAAATATTTTGGGTATAAATGCAGAGAAAGTAAAACATCGTGACGCAGTTTAAGTTACGTCAGCAGCTGCAGAAAATCATCAGATAATATAATATTATAAGGTTGAACATGTGAGTTTATTGTCATTATTATTATTATATTTCTATAAGCACGACTGCATCAGAGAGCAGAAGCTGCTGCAGGGGTTTCTGGGTAATTCAGATCATCTCATGAAGGTTTTTTTGCAAAAAATTGTCTCAAATATATAGAAAATAAGAAGATAATCATGTGCACGATCTCCTGCAGCCGTCAGTTATTAATGCATTCAGCTTTAGATTGATTTGTTTCATTATTTTAGTTTTAGAAGACGTAAACGTGACAGAACGACTTGATTGTTTGTGTTTTCACCCGTTATTATTATTGACGTTCTGTTACAGTTAAAGCTGATGATTTTACACCAAAGTCCAAAGAGAAATCATCTGATTTAAACCAACAGTTCTGACACATTTCATGCTCTAAATCTGAAAACTGTTCAAGCACCAGTTAACAGTTTCATCACCAAGTGGATGCAGGTTGGGAAATTAATTCAGCAAAGTAAGAAACTGAAAATCTAAAAAGAAAACGAGGGACAAAAAATGAAGAAAGGAGAGCGATATTAAACATAAAACACTTTTTCTTGTGTGCTGAAAGTGCAAAACTAAAGACACTAATGATCCAAACTGATGAGAAATGTGAAGAAAAGGAGAAATATTTGGGGCATAAATGTAATAAACAGACTTTGAATGATGTTAAACAGGTGGAATTAAATGTTAATATAGCAAAATAACTAAAAATACCTTTAAATTTTGAACCAAACTTGATGTTTCAGAGGAAATATTGAAGTGTTTTATGTTTAATATCGCTCTCATTTCTTCATTTTTTTCTCCCTCGTTTTCTCTTTTTTAGATTTTCAGTCTGCACGTTTCTGTGCAAAAATTGTCTCAAATATATAGAAAATAAAAAGATAATCATGTGTGCACGCTCTCCTGCAGCCGTCAGTTATTAATGCATTCTGGGTTTATTCCATTTGTTTAATTATTTTAGTTTAATAAGACGTAAATGTGACAGAACGGCTTGTTTTTTACTGTTTGAATGTCTTATTATTTGATTTTGTTGTGTGTTTGTCTTATCACTGAGGTTAAAACTAACAGGGATCCTAAATAAAGATATTAAATTAGTATAATCTGAGATGTAAAGTAATTCTGATCCACCTGTGATGCTGAAAATCATAAATAAAAGCAGAAAGCATCAGAATATTCAGATATTTGTGCAGTTTTCTCCTCCGTCTGCTTCCTCTCACCTCATTGGACGTCTGATTTTAAGGGGCGGGGCTTATGAGCACGATTTGTGACATCACAAATATTCTAATTATCTAATTTGCGACTAATAAAACTTTGATTTTTGAACTCGAAGCTGTCAGTGAATCTCGTCTCCAGCAGGAAAACTTCAGAAATTAATAAAAAATTCAAGTTTATTAAATTTTAAATATGAAGTTTTACAATTATTTTGCTGAGAACACAAAGATGTTACATTTAAATGATCATGACGTACATTTATTTATATTTTTTTGCTATAAAATGTTTCAAAATGCATAGTTTTGATAGATGAATTTGTTTTTTTATAGATAATAACATGTTCTCTTCTTGCTGTGGTGATAAATATCAGAATATAATGGTGATATTTAACAATGTGGTCATTTATTTTGATGACTTTGACTCTTGTGTGTGTTTTTAATCTCCTGAAGATGAATGTTGAGTCTTTTATTCCCTGTGAGACGCTCCAGATGTTTCCACATGTTTCCAGAGGATTTCACTCTCAGGAAACAGCTGAATGTGCAGATTTAATAACGATTAGCTGCAACTTTTGATTTATGATCTTCATCGTGTCTCAACATGTCCACATCATGTTCAAAAAGACACAAAAAGCACAAAAAAGAAGATTCTAGTGGATTAATACAGATTTTAATACTAATTTTGTTGACATTGTTCCAAACTTTTTGTTACATTATGAAAAGATTATATCTTTGAGTTCATTTAGAAGAGATTTTTAATTCAAATGTGATTATTATGAGCACATGTTGCACCTTTACAGAGGATTTTTATTCCCTTAATCTGCTACAAATATCAAAAATATCGTTAACATGAATGTTTCACTTCACAAAATGATGATTATAAAAGTCTCAGTGTGTTTCAGAGAACTTCTGCATTATAATTATCTTTTATTTTGATCTTTTATTAATGAAACGTTGTCTGAACAGCATCTAGGATCCTCTCTGTGAGCAGACAGTTGAATATTTCTGACATTTTACTGTATTTTCTGTGTTTTCTAGTGATTATTTAACTCTTCCAGCGTCTCTCGGCCTTGTTAAGACGTCGTTGGATCTCAGGAGATTAAAAACTGCTTCAATAGTGAAAATAAAAGAGCTGAAACACATTTAGGAGGATAAAATAGGACTAAATTTAGCACCTTACCACCTGTTTATGATCATATTTAACTCTTTCTTTCTGTTCATTTTATTATAAAAACATCTTTTCTTGTTTCTCGGAGGATTTTGTGGCAACAAGCTGCTTATTTTCTGTCAAAAAATATGAAAAATTTGCTGTTTTGTTTGCAAAAACGTGAATAGTTTGTGCAGAAGAGACGTGACGTCACATAATTATGATTATAAAGTGTCAATAAATGACATTTTACTGTATTTTTCTGTGTTTTCTTGTGATTATTTAACTCTTCCAGCGTCTCTCGGCCTTGTAAAGACGTCGTTGGATCTCAGGAGATTAAAAACTGCTTCAATATGGAAATAAAGACACATTTAGGAGGATAAATATGACTAAATTTAGCACCTTACCACCCGTTTATTGATCATATTTAACTCTTTCCTTCTGTTCATTTTATCATAAAAGCATCTTTTCTTGTTTCTCGGAGGATTTTGTAGCAACAAGCTGCTTATTTTCTGTCAAAAAATATGAAAAATTCACTGTTTTGTTGCAGAAACGTGAGTCGTTTGTGCAGAAGAGACGTGAGCTCTAATAAAGACAGAAGAGGATTCTTATTTATGATATTATTATGATTATTAATGAGGACGCTCTCTGTGTGTTTGAGCCTTTTTTTACTGCAAACTTTGTTTATTCACATAAAAACTGATATTGATTCTTTTTAAATGAAGATTGATTTCACACATGAAACATTCAGATTATCTGCAGAAAGCTCTTTATTAACATAAACTCCAGTTTTACAGAAGATATGATGTCAAATATGATATTTAAAAGAACAAATGTGCTCTTTTATGAGGATTTCTTTCTGTTTCTGTTTCTTTCTGCTTTCTGTGTTTATTATTATATCTCAGCTTCTTATGATCCTGTGGGACATTTTACATGTTCAACGTGACGCAGAAACACTTTGTTTATTAACATAAAAACTGATTTTATTAGTATTATTTGTGTTCAGTTAGAAACAGATCAAATGAAGCAGATTGTTTGATGTTAATAAAGACTTTCACTTTGTTTCTGTTGCTTTTTTTTACTGGAAACGTATTTTTATTCAGATAAAAACTGAGATTGATTCAGTGAAAATAAAGACTGAGTTCACATTCAGCAGTTTGACAGCTCAGTTATTATGTGAAATATGATATTTAAAGGAATAAACATGCTCTTTTATTTGTAATATTTGTGTATTTATTATCTTATGATCCTGTGGGACGTTTTACATGTTCAACGTGACGCAGAAATCTGTGTTTTTTTTTCCTGTAAACTGTGCAACACTTTGTTTATTTACATACAAACTGATGTTGATTTTGTACCATATGAAACATTCAGATAATATTCAGAAAGTTCATCTCCAGTTGAACATCAGTTCTTCTCAGTTATCGTGTCAAATATGATATTTAAAAGAATAAATGTCACTTATTTTTATACATTTTCACTCTTTTACGTGTTTATTATAACCTGAAGATGAACATTTTGTTAAATATCGCTGCAGAAATAAAAGCTGACCGGGTTAATCAGGTTTTGGTTCAGTTAGAATTAAATCTTAAATAAAAATTAAGATTTGTAAACGAGCTGTTTGTTTCCTGTTGTTTTGTTTATTTACATAAAAACTGATAATTTTGCACCATATGAAACATTTAAAGCTTTTTATCAACATAAACTGAGTTTAACAACCGTAATGTCACATTTAAAAGAATAAATGCCACTTATTTTTATACATTTTCAGTCTTTTGTGTGTTTATTATAACCTGAAGATTAGTGAAATATGTTTATCAGAGATCAGAGCTGCAGCTTTTCTCTGTTTGCAGCTTGAGGAATGATTCATAAATCTGCAGATTTGATCCAGATTATCTGCAATGATCGTCTCTCTGTTCTCACACCTTTGAGTTTTGATTTATTTGTTTATTTCCTCATGTTTTCTCCTCACAAACGTCACCAGAAAACCATAAAACCACGTTTAGACCTTCAAATCTAAACGCCTCACAGCAGAAAACATAAAACACATATTTATGTTTTTTAAGAAATAAATAGATCCACATCAGTTAACGTCTGATTCTGGAGCTTAATATTCACATTTTATTACTTTATATCGTCCTTTCCTCTCCTCTAATAATCTCTCGTCTGTTTTTTTAACCTTTTTCTCTCCATTAAAGGTTTTTTTTCTCTTTAAATCTTTAAATCTTGAAGGTTCGGAGGCGTTTAATGTTGAATAACATGTAAATCCCTCCAAGGCAACATTTGTGGTATTTGACTCAAACAGGCGTCTTCCTGTGACTCGCAGCAGGAAACACACACACACACACACACACACACACACACACAGGCGGGAATCTGAAACTTTCATTATTTATCTTTTAAAAAAACTCAACAAATCCTGAAGGAACACGACAAAAACATGTGAAATCTTCTTTCCACCTCCTTCTTCTCCTTCAGCTGCTCAGCTCTGATTCACACATTAAACCTCCATCTGAAGGAGTTTTATTGAGTTTAAATGAGGGATGATTTTTTAGTGTAAATGTTAGAGGATGTTCATGGAGGAAACTGAGACGCTGCTCTGCTGATTTCTGACTCTAACTTCTCTAATGAATCGCTCGCTGACGACAAAAACGCCACAAATCTGAAACATCCACACTCTGACGCTGATTTCTGCGTCAAGCTCTTCAAATTAATCTACAAAAACACCACAAACCAACAATTTAAAGACAAAACACAGAAATCACACATTCACATATTAAACCTCCATCTAAAGGAGTTTATCTGAGTTTAAACTGGAGGTTTTCTGTCTAAATGTTGGTGAGGAAACATCTGAAACATCAACACTGATGCTGATTTCTGTGTCAAGCTTCTCAAATTTCACGTGAAATGAATCAAGTACTGGCGACAAAAAAAACACAAATCTAAAAATCTAAAACCACCAGAACACCTTCAGCTGCTCAGCTCTGATTCTCACATTAAACCTCCTTTTATTGAGTTGAAACTGGAGGTTTTCTGTCTAAATGTTAGTGAGGAAACATCTGAAACATGGACACTCTGACGCTGATTTCTGTGTCAAGCTTCTCAAATTAAACACCAAGAAACAGCAACAAAAGCATGTAAAACCAGCTGAACGCCTTCAGCTGCTCATCTCTCTGATTCACACCTTAAACCTCCATCTAAAGGAGTTTTAATGAGTTTAAACGAGGGATTTTGTGTAAATGTTCGAGGATGTTCAGCAGAGGAACCTGAGACGCTGCTCAACTGATTTCTGACTCAAATTAATCGAGTCCTGACGACAAAAACACCAAGAAAAAGAGCAACAAAAGCCTCTAAAATCACCAGAACACCTCAGCTGCTCATCTCTCTGATTCACACATTAAACCTCCATCTAAAGGAGTTTATCTGAGTTTAAACGAGGGATTTTGTGTCTAAATGTCAGTGGATGTTCAGCAGAAGAAACATCGACTCTGACGCTGATTTCTGTGTCAAACTCCTCAAATTAAAACGTGAAATTAATCTACAAAAACACAACAAATCAACAATTTAAAGACAAAACACAGAAATCACACATTCACACATTAAACCTCCATTTAAAGGAGTTTATCTGAGTTTAAACTGGAGGTTTTCTGTCTAAATGTTAGTGAGGAAACTGAGGAAACATCGACACTGACGCCGATTTCTGTGTCAAGCTTCTTAGATTTAACGTGAAATTTATCAAGTACTGAGGACAAAAACAACACAAATGTAAAAATGTAAAACCATGTGAATGCTCAGCTGCTCAGCTCTGATTCTCACATTAAACCTCCTTCTAAAAGGAGTTTTATTGAGTTTAAACAAGGGATTTAGTGTCTAAATGTTAGTGGATGTTCAGCAGAAGGAACGAGACGCTGCTCCACTGATTTCTGTGTCAAGCTTCTCAAATTAAACCACAAAAACACCACAAATCAACTATTTAAAGACAAAACGCAGAAATGTAAAATCCTGTGAACGCCTTCAGCTGCTCAGCTCTGATTCTCACGTTAAAGCTCCATCTGAAGGAGTTTTATAGAGTTTAAACGAGGTTTTTGGTGTAAATGTTAGAGGATGTTCTGCTGCTCCACTGATTTCACTCGCTGACGACAGAAACGCCACAAATGTTCCGTTGAGGAGACGAAGCATCAAGAGAAACAGAAACAGAGACGTCTAAAATCATCCGTCACTCTCTAGAAACCCTGAACGCCTCAGACTTCATGTTCCTCTGCTCACAGTCTGGTTCACACTAGAACGTTCCTCTGAAGCAGTTTAAATTACAGCTTTTTGTTCTAAATGTTTATTCACGTTCACCACAAGAAACTGATCTTTTCTGCCTCAAACTTCTCAAGTTAAACACAAAATTAATGGAGTGATAAAGGACAAAAAACACCAAAAAAACATGATAAATCCTCTGAACGCCTCATCTTTCTGATTGTCACTTTAACAGTTTAAATGAGAGGTTTTTATTCTGCAGAGAGATTTAAATGTTTATCATGTCCACCAGAGAAAAACACTGATTTTAACTGTTTAAAACCACTGATTTCTGCCTCAAACTTCTCAAGTTAACCGTCAAAATAAATGGAGTGCTAAAGGACAAAAACAGCAAGAAACAGAGCAACAAAAACCTGTAAAAGCAGCTGAACGCCTTCAGCTGCTCAGCTCTCTGATTCTCACATTAACAGTTTAAATTAGAGCTTTTTATTCTGCAGAGAGATGGAAATGTTTCTGCATGTTCACTAGAGGAAAACACTGATTTTCACTGTTTAAAAACACTGATTTCTGCCTCAAACTTCTCAAGTTAACCGTCAAAATTAATGGAGTTCTAAAGGACAAAAACAGCAAAAAAACAGAGCAACAAAAACATCTGATTCACACCTCAAACATCCATCTGAAGGAGTTTACTGGGTTTAAATTAGAGGTTTTTATTCTGCAGAGATCTAAATGTTTCTGCATGTTCACCACAAGAAACTGGATCATTTCTGCCTCAAACTTCTCAAAATAAACGCTAAATTAATTGTGTGCTGACGACAAAAAACACCAAGAAACGGAGCAACAAAACATGTAAAATCCTCTGCTTCACTTTCATCTCCTCAGCTTCTCATTCACACCTTCACAGTTTAAATTAGAGGGTTTTATTCTGCAGAGAGATCTTAATGTTTCTGCATGTTCACCAGAGAGGAAAACACTGATTTTACTGTTGAAAACCACTGATTTCTGCCTCAAACTTCTCAAAGAAAGATAAATGTGATGGTGTGCTGAGGATAGAATCAGAATGGAGTAAAGTGATCAGACTTCCTGTCTGACTCTCTGATTCTCACGTTCATCGTTGAGTAAAAGTAGTTTTTTGTTCTCAGAGAAGTGAATCAGCGGCTCGGCTGCTCCGACACCTTCAGCCTCAAACTTCTTCACTTTGACGTGAAATAAAACTAGTTGTGACCACTGAAGAGTTTCAGTTTCTATATTTAAACCTGAAACACACGGAGCAGTTTCATATTCTATATTTTATATTATAGTTATTGTGGATTATTGGACCTTTAATGACACTTTCTGCACGATGATTTTTTTCTACATTTGTTCTGCAGATTGGAACATTTGTGCAGAAATAAACTTTATTTTGCAGCTTTAATGTGCAGATTATTTATATGAATATGTATTTATATTCTGCAGCGTGCAGGCTGGAAACACACAACACAGAAATATGTATTAATTCAGCTGCTTTTACACTTTAACCACCTGTTTATTCTGCATGCACATTAAAGGATTAGTTGATTATTAGCTTTTATTAAAATTATGATAAATGATGAATCGTTTAAATTATATTTTTAAGCAAAAAATGATGTTTGCAGCTTTTAAACTATAAAATTCTGCAGCTTTTCTTTCTCTTCTGTGACATAAACTGACCAAACTAAACATCTTTAATGTAAATGAAACATTTTTTAGCTATTTTCTGACTTCCTATAAAGCGATTAAATGAGAGGAAATATTATATTTGTTCTCCAGATGTTGAGTTGCTTCATTTTCTCTGCAGGTTTCTCTCAGCTTGTGTCTGCTGTTATATATATATATATATATATATATATAGTTTTGTATTTCTGTGTGAACAATAAATCTGTTTCTGTTTCCTTCTGTGTGATTTGAATGGCTCCTGATGTGAAACAGGTGTTTTTAAAATGTGTTTTTAATCACTAAGTCGCCTGTTTGCTGCATTAAGCTGCAGCTGCATGACTTCACCTTCTCACACAACCATGATTAACTGACTGAAGATTTACATTTTACTGAATATTATTTAGTTTCCTGCTTCTTGCTGCACATTTTGCATTAAACTGCTGCAGGATAAATGGTGAAATCGCGCAGGAATCTCGCCGCAGTGTGTGAAAGTTTTGCGCTGCAGCTGATGGATTTCATGTGATTTCAACCCGAGGCAGCGCTACAATCCTGCATTGATTTATTTCAGTAAAAGGCTCAAATTTCACCTCAGCTCACCTGCGGCTCCCCGAGAGAGACAGCCCGGCAATTTAGAGCCTCGCAGCCCCGTTATTAGCGGCACATTTCACCGGGAACCACCGCGGAGCGAACACCACTCACAATAATGTCTTTAAAACTCCAAAAAAGGAGATTTTTTTATTTCTAAACTGCACATTTATTATACTATTTAAAATAAGCATTTTGGTAATTCATAATTCTGCTTTGAAATTATTATTTCTGCTTTCTTGTGACGGATGAGAAGCTTTAAAATTAAAAATAAAAAAGAAGCTGAAATGAGAAAGTGAAAGTGAAGCGCTGCGTGTTTGTTCGCGGAGGTCAAACTGAACTTATTTAATTTAATTCTGCATGTGAGAATCTTTATTTCACCTCCAACATTCACATTTATTTACCCATTCAGTCGCTTTATTCAGAAAATATTGTTTCAATTCACATTTTGGGTTAAATTCGCTTGAGAATAAAGGACGTTTTTTCGCATGAAAACAGAAAACTGCTGCGTGCTTTTATGAAATAATAGCGCATGAATTATTATAATTGTGTGGTAAATAAGGTGTGATTGTGGAGCAGGGTCCCGGGGCTCCGGGGCTCCGGGGCTCCGGGTCCTGCAGCGGCTGCAGCTCCGCTCCTCCCGCCGCGCCGCTCCGCGTCTCTGCGCGCCGCTTGTTCGTGCAGGAACCAAACCGCGTGTCAGATTTGTTTAAATGAATAATCAGAGCCGCGGTGCAGGTCGTGTAAACATTATTTCAACTTGACTTTTGGTTTAGAAAGACACGCAGGGGCGGGGAGACAGATCCGGCTCCTGTCCGGCTCGCAGCGGAGAGCCGGGGAGGCGGGATCCGGCGGAGAGGAGCCGGGAGGCGGCGTGGAGGGGCCGCCGCTCCGCGCTCACACCCTTTATATCTGCTGCTTCAAATCACTGAGAAAACAAGGACAAGAGGTTTATTTATGCCTGATGTGATAGCTGAGTTTTTATTTGTTGCTTTAATATATTTTATCTACTTTTTCCTGGATTATTTTTCGGTCACTTTTGCAGGATTTTAACAGTAAACGCGCCCAAAGCTTCCCAGAAAATCCACATGATGCGTTTAAAAGTTAGTTTTTCTCTGTTTTAGATATCTCTTCACACTGCTCGTCCTCCCGCTTTGTGTTTTTATTACTATTATTGTGTGAAATGACAAAGTGCAGCAGAAGAAGGAGCCATGTGGTGGTTTTAACTTTTCTCTCGGATCCTGGAGGATGAAACAAGACTTTCTCCTTCACGCGTTCACGACTTTTTCTAAAGAGTGAGACGCTGCACGCTTTCTGGTGATATTTTTACCTCTGGGCCGCTGTGTTGGCGTCCAAAATCCCTGCGCCCTGCATCCAGGAGCGGACCGGGGTCATGCCGGTGGGGAGCGGCTCCTCCTTCATGGTCAGGGCCCCCCGGGGGAGGCTGTCCTGGATGGAGAACATCAAAGTGTCCTTCTGGGAGCTTTGTCTTCACCAGAAACAAGAAAAGAAGAAGAATAATCCTCCCTGTACCAGCCACTCAAAAAAGCCAAAGGACCACCTGGATTAAGGTGGAGAAAAGATGCGGAAGGAGGAGGAGGAGGAGGGGTGGAGGACACACCAACGAGCTTCCCCAAAGTACCGGGTCCTGATCCAAAGAAGAGCCCGGGATCCCTCTGGGTTTCTCCGGGCTTGTTTTAGATCCCAGCCCCGGCTCGCAGCAGTCCGGGCTTTAAACCGGCGTCTCTGTGAAGTTAAAAGAGGGCGGAGAGAGGAGCGCAGAGCGGGGAGAGCATCTCAGAGGAGCCGGGCGGAGGAGAGGCACAATCAGCCGGGATCCGGAGAGCCTGACGCCGGGAGAACGGAGCGTGGAGAGCCGGGGATCAGAGGGAGGCGAGCAGCCGCGGATTGTGGAAAAATGAAAAGTGGGATAAAAAACAAGCCACCGCTTCAAAAAGGAGTAAAATGAAATGATTAGCAAACAAGAGGGAGGGACGGACCGTGGAAGGCTGCTGCTCCCGGGGGAACAGGGGGATTGGGCAGCGAGAAATCTCATCCCCCTCCCTCCCCGGCTCTTTATGGCTCCTCTGTCCCGGCGGAGAGCTCCTTCTCCCGGGGTCCGGGGCTCTGGAGCTCCCGGGGGACCGGCGTGGACCGGGAGGGGGCGGGGCCAGCGCCAAATAAGGACGCCTCATTTGAATAGCGGTCGCACCTCTGGCCGCTGATTGGCCGGGGCCGTGCGTTGCGTCATTGTTTTTGCAAAACAGCTCTCCAAATAAGGGTTTCCGCGTGTTTTTCGGCGGCGCGCACTGTAAAAAATGAAAGTTTCTCAAGTGTTCCTGCTAATGAGGCAAACAGATCAGCGTGATGGACACATATTCAAACATGTCAATAACGTTTAACACCACGCTCAGAGTGTGCAAACACGGTCTGAACCCGCGGCGCGTGGCGGGAACCTGACGTGGAGGCAGATTTACGCACGAGGACGGTTTGTCCCTCTGACGCCGCGGGAGCTTTTCTGTCACTTCTCCTCAATAAATGTGGAGTTTTTTACGCGTGAATCAGTTTTTAAAAGAGTTGTGGAGGGCTGACAACACACACACACACACACACACACACACACACACACACACATATATATATATACACACAGAGAGACACACAGAGAGAGATAAGGAGAGAGGGCCCGCGCACTTTAAAACACTCCGCCGCGGATCTTTTTTGACTCCGGCGGATACGAGAGTGAAATACTGAACCTGATCAGGAACCGGATCTGTATTCAGCCCCTCCAGCCGCACAGACTTCCTTCAGATTTTGGGGGATTAACTGGTTTCATGTGGAATAATCTCCTCTGTCATCCCGCGTTCAGGCTGACTGACACGGGCGGCGCGCAAATTTGGCACCAATTTGCGCTTTTTTTTACGCACGGACATATGGCGCTCACACACACACATTTAGACACACACACACTCTCACACACACTCAGAGACACACACACACACACACACACACCAGGAGGTGAAGCCGCTAATAAGCTGTGTTTTATTTCACACATGTGAGTTTGAAGAGAAAAGGCCTCGCCGCGCGGATCAATAACTGGGCTGTAATAATAATAATATTGATAATAATAATAATAGTAGTGTTGCTGTCCGTCTCTGATCATCCCTCTTGATGTTTTTTGGGGGTTTTGACATCTCCAGCAGTCATTTTTGTTCATTTTCGTGGCAGGAGCAGAATTCGTCTAATTAAGCAGAAACTCCAGAGCAGCGCTGATTAAATATTTATCCTCCTTTAGCCCGCTGCCTCCTCTGGGAACCAGAAACGTCTGGAAAGCCTGCAAAAATATTTCTGTGCGCGCGGAGAAAAAGTCAATGAGACGCTGCAAACATGTTGGCGATGAAGAGGAGGAAGAGGAGGAAGAGCAGACGGCAACAGGCTCAGCGCGCAATTATTATTAATATTATTATTGTTTTAATTATTGGAATAAATGTATCTGCAGTAATAAAACTGTTACACGTCACGGCGCCAAATAAAACCGATGCTGCGATTAAATAGAACACAAAAAGAGGAAATTGTTGTTATTATTTATAATGAATTATCATTTTTCACACAACAGGAGGCCACAGTTTTTATTTTTAACTGTTTAAATCAGACGTGATTCACATTTAATTTAGTTTAATTTGAGTTCATGTTCATGCATTTGCAACCTTTTAGTTCTGTGGTTAAATAACACACAGATTAAATACTAATAATATAAATATAATTATAATTATAGATAAATAGATGATGATGTTCCTGCTGAAACACACTCAGGAACCGTCATCCAGGATTAAATCTACTAAATAAATCAGAAACACGTCTTCCAGATCTCCTGGAGCACCTGGAGAATTAACCCTTAGAACCCCTGGAACCTTTAAACCCTCCAGGAATCTCCTGCTACGGAACGTGAGGAACCCCCTTGTGATCGCCATCCAAATCTCTTAAGTCGTCCGGAGATTTTCCCAAAGCCTGCGGAGAACCAGAAACCTCAGAGTGATCCCCTGGTTCCCCTTAAAATTACAAGAACCTCCCCTGAAGTCCTTCCTGCGGAACACCGACACGGAACAGAAATCCTGGAACAACAACGAGACCTCGCTGGAACCGCTGAACATCCCGTGGAACCGCAGTGGGAATCCTGTAAAAAACATCATTTAAAGCCTCCAGATCCCTAAAAGACCTCCTTGAACGTACGCCAGAACCCTCTTAGAACCACTGACGCTTCTTCTAAGGCCCTTAAAAAACAACCAGAACCCTAATGAGAACACCAGATAGCAGAGAACCCCCTAGAACCTGGACTAGAACCCCATCAGGGCAACAACTCACTTCAACAACTCCTAGAACTTTCTTTAATGTCGGTGGAACCCAAGATCTTTTAGATCCCCTCCGGGCACTCCCTTAGAACGTGCAGAACCTTCTCCGAAACCCTACAAAAAGTGGGGACCAAGAACCGGAACCTTAAATTAGAACACCTGAGACTTCTTCCAGATGACATGGAACCCCCTAGAACCTGAACTAGAACCTCTTCAGGACAACAAAGCCTTCTCTGGAAATCAAGAACTTTCTTTAATATTGTGAGAACCCGAGATATCTCCCCGAGAGCTCTTTTAGATCCCTGGAGTTCCTTGAATATAACCGGGTACTCCCTTAGAACGTGCAGAACCTTCTCAAAAACACAGAGAACCTCCTCAAGGACCTCCCTGGAACTGCTCCAGCACTCCTGGAACCTACTAAGGAACCCCTCAGATACCCTTTAAACGAATACAAAACCACTGTGGAACCTGTCCCAGTTTACAGAACCGCAGCAGAACCTTAAAGAACAGTTTTAAAAGAGCCGGATTAATATATAAAAGCAAAACAAACACTCACAAATAATTACTGTAAATAAACAGAAATGTGAACTGAAAATGGTTCTCTATGATCTCAGCAGAACCTTTATTTAAGATTATTTAAACCTCATACAGTATACTCCCTTAGAACATGCAAAACCTTCTCCACAACGCTAAAAACACAGAACCTCCTCACAGACCTCCCTGGAACAGCCTCAAGCACTCCTGGAACCTACTAAGGGACCGTCGGAACCATTTAAACCATTTCAAACCACTGTGGAACCTGTCCCAGTTTACAGAACCTTAGAGAACAGTTTTAAAAGAGCCGGATTCATTTATAAAAGCACGACAAACACACACACAAACAAATACTGTAAATAAACAAATGAATGAAGAAATGTGAAGTGAAAACTGTTCTCCACAATCTAAGCAGAACCTTAATTAAAGGTTCTTTAAACCTCTACTCTGTGGTTCTAGAGAGAACCTTAGAGACAGTTTTTAAAAGAGTTGGAATAATATAAAAAAGCACGACGAACACACACAAATAAATCCTGTAAATAAACAGAAATGTGAACTGAAAATGATTCTGTGTAATTAATAAACCTTTATAAAGGGTTCTTTAAACCTCTGCTTTGTGGTTCTAGAGAGAACCTTAAAGAACAGTTTAAAAAAAACAGATTAATATATAATGCACAACAAACACGTAAATAAATACTGTAAATAAACAGAAATGTGAACTGAAAATATCTTTTTCTTTCTCTATAATCTCAGCAGAACCTTAATTAAGAGGATCTTCAAACCTGCTCTGTGGTTCTACAGAGAACCTTAGAACAGTTTCAAATGAGCCGGATTCATTTATAAAAGCACCACAAACACACGTAAATAAATACTGTAAATAAATGTAAACTGAAAATATCTTTTTCTTTCTCTATAATCTCAGCAGAACCTTAATTAAGAGGTTCTTTAAACCTATGCTCTGTGGTTCTACAGAGAACCTTAGAGAACAGTAAAAAAAAAAAAGATTAATCTGTAAAGCACAACAAACACGTAAATAAAGACAGTAAATAAACAGAAATGTGAACTGAAAATATATTTTTCTTTCTCTATAATCTGAGCAGAACCTTAATTAAGAGGTTCTTTAAACATATGATCTGTGGTTCTACAGAGATCCTCAGGTTCACCTGCTTCTTAAATGTATTTCCAGTGTTAACTGAGGTTCCGTGTTGGTTCTGCTGTGATAATCAGAGCTGAGTGTGTTCTGCGGTTCTGCAGGTGTACGGCGCCACGCGGTGGCCGGAGGAGGAACTACACGCCACCGGACGGAGAGAACCACACGGAGAACACCAGGGCTGCAAATATTCATTATAAGAACTGTTAATTAATCTGTAGATCGTTTTATAGATTCATAGATTCATTGTTTGGTCTTTAAATGTCTCATAACACATTTAGTTTAATGTCACAGAAGAAATAAAACAGAAATATTCACATTTTAAAAGATTGAATCAGAGTTTTGACAAAATAATTGGCAATTAATTTAATAACTGACAACTAATCAACTGTTAATCTTTGCTGCTTTATATTAATAATGCAAGAGAGATTCAACTGAGCTGCAAATATACATGATATTAATATTTAACTTTAAGGATATTAATCTGAAAACACAAATAAAACAATAACTTTAGCAGAGAAAGAGTGAAACTATAAAACACAGTTTCAGGTTCAAAGTTTGAATTAATTGTCTGGTTCAACAAATAATATTTAGGTTTATTTAATTTATAATATTTCATAGATTACGTTCTAATCTAGAATCTGCAGATTAGTTTAATGTCTTTAATTGTTCTTTTACATAACTAAAGAATGTTTTACAAAGTCAATTTCAAGCACTTTCAAGCTTTTCCAGCACCTTAGTCACGTATTTATACAGTTTATTATTATTATTATTATTATTATTATTATTATTATTATTAATATTGTCTGTTTCACATTAAATTAATGTCATTGTGCTATGAAACAACAACAATTATGTTTGGTGACAGAATCTTTCTGAACAAATTTTATTAAAAATTCATGTTTCCTGTCATCTTTCATAATAGTTCATTAAAATTAAAAAATATTTAGATTATTCTATGATATAGTTCTATAATATTTCATAGATTACATTCTAATCTAATAGCTATAGCTCTTAGAATCTGCAGATTAGTTTAATATCTTTCAAAACATGTTTCTTGTGTTGTTCTTTCACATAACTAAAGAACAATTTCAAGCACTTTCAAGCTTTTCCAGCAGATTAGTTACATATTCATACAGTTTATTATGTAAACTGGTTGTTGCACATTAAATGAATGTTATTTTGCTATAAAACAACAACAATTATGTTTGATGAAATATGTTTCCTGACATCTATAACTCTTAGAATCTGCAGATTAGTTTAATATCTTTTAAAAACATTATTCGTGTGTTGTTCTTTCACGTAACCAAATAATGTTTTCCAAAGTCAATTTCAAGGAGGTTCAAGCCTTTTCCAGCACCTTAGTTACATATTTATACAGTTTATTATGTTTACTGACATTAAATTAGATGTTATTGTGCTATAAAACTACAACAATTATGTTTGGTGAATTAAAAAAAAACAGACATAAAAATCATGTTTCCTGTCATCTTCCACACTGGCACATTAACATCCAAGTGTTTTGAAGGATCAAAGTGAGGTGAGGACATGTTGCATCTTAAACATTTCTCCACATTTTATATTTTTTGTCGTACTGCATAATGAGAATAAATCTTATTTTCCTCTCTGCTCTGATCTTCTTCAGTAAAGAGTCGCTACGAAGACAGAAAGTGGTGAAACATGAAGTCAGAGCACACACACACACACACACACACACACACACACAGCACTATAACACTATAACAGCCTCCAGACACTCAACATGAACCAGCCGACACTTTGTACTAATATAAATATATATATATATATATATTTATATATATCACTGTTAGTTTAATGTTTGAGCCTCACATGTTTAATTAGTGAGGCTCAAAATGTTCTAGACTAGTAAGACTAGTTATATATACAGTATATATATATATATATATAGTGTGTGTGTGTGTGTGTGTGGGGCTTTCAGGAACACTGCAAACAATGCGTTCATTTACAATTTCTCGTTCGTTGCGAATTATTCCTTAATTTCAACTTGTGAATTAACGAATTTCAATTTGCGAATTTCTCGTCAATTTCTACTTGCGAATTTACAAATTTCACCTTATGACCTTCAACTTGTGACTTTATGAATTTAGAACACAGAACCAGCTGAAGAACTTGGAGAACCCTTTTGAGTTTTCATCACCCTGAACCCTGTTCTGCTGTTCTTGAAGGGTTCAGAAATTCACAAGTTGGAATTTGTAAATTCACAAGTTGAAGGTCATAAGTTGAAATTCGCAAGTTGAATTTCAGAAAATCGCAATTAAAATTTGTAAATTCGAAAGTTGAAATACTTAGGTTGAAATTTGTAAATACGCAAGTTGAAAGACGGAAATTTGCAACTTAAAATGTTTAAATTTGCAAGTTGAAATTCAGAAATCCGCAAGTTGAATTTGACGAGAAATTAGCAAATTGAAATTTGTAAATTTTGCAAACTGAAACGCATTGTTTGCAGTGTTCCTGAACGCCCCACACACACTCATCACACTCTCTCTCCTGTGTTCTACCTCAGGCGGGTTTGAACCCGTGACTCCTCGCTGGCGGTCGGCGTCTTTAACCTCTGGAGCGTCTCTGAAGGAACCCAGCAGAGAGAGAGAACCAGACTGAAGCTGCAGAACGTTGTTCTAAATTCTGAAATTTGCAAGTTGAAACTGACTTTCAAATTTACAAATTTTAATTGCGATTTTTTTTTAACTTATGACCTTCAACTTGTGAATTTACAAATTCCAACTTGTGAATTTCTGAATTTAGAACACAGAACCAGCTGAAGAACTTGGCAGAACAGGTTTCAGTTTGATGAAAACTGACTGATGCGTTGGGACTTGAACCAACAACCTCAAAGCTCCAGAGCTGCTGAGCTGTGAGGAGTTCTGGAGGAACGTTCTGCAGCTTCAGTCTGGTTCTCTCTCTCTGCTGGGTTCCTTCAGAGACGCTCCAGAGGTTAAAGACGCCGACCGTCAGCCAGGAGACGCAGGTTCAAACCCGCCTGAGGTAGAACACACAGAGAGAGACTCACCTCATTCACACCTGCTGCTTCACTAACCTGATGACATCACTCATTGATGACACACTGATATATGTCTGAACACGCCCCTTCCAACTAATTACCCCTTCAGAGCTGCACAGCACAACGCTGGTCTGGTTGGTTTACTGGGAGTCTGCTGCAGCTACTGGTACCTGGTTACCATGGAGCTATAAAATATACTGAACACCTGATTCATCTGGTTAGTCACACTGGACTGAGATTATATTGAATTTTCTGCACATTTTTTCATATGATTTGCACTAAGTTGTATATAGTACATTGTATATAGTATATTGTTAAATGTCTTTTTCTTAGATTGTTTATTTTTTATCTTTATCTTAAAGGGAAGTTATTTTGTGTGAAAATGTTGTGGTCGGCTGTAACAAAGAAATTTCCCCGCTGTGGGATTAATAAAGTCAAATCTTTCTATCTATATATATGTGTGTGTGTGTGTGTGTGTGTGTGTGTGTGTGTGTGTGTGTGTGTGTGTGTACTTTTTCTTCTGCTTTTAGCTGTTTTTATCCTTTTTATAATTAGACTATTATGCTTTCAACCTGTAGCACTTTGAAATTTCCTTTAATGTAAATGTAAAAAAAAATGTAGAGTTTAAGGTGAAAAATATATAGTTTAAGGTGCAAAATTTAGAGTTTAATGTGCAAAATGTTGAGTTTAAGATGCAAAATGTAGAGTTTAAGGTCCAAATTTAGAGTTTAATGTGCAAAATATGTAGTTTAACGTGAAAAATGTAGAGTTTAAGATGCAAAAAGTTGAATGTTTGAGCCTCACATGTGTAACTCGTGAGGCTTCTAAACTGGTTCAGAATCAGAAACACTTCACTGATTCCATAGAAAGTTATTCTGCAAATAAATAAAGCTACATTAAATAAACAACACTATGCAGTCGTGGAAAAAATAATTAGACCACCCTGTTCTTCAACTTATTGTTAAGTTTTTTGGGTCATCAATAAAACCATGTTTAATGTCCAGATATCAGCTCTTAAATTAAACTATCATCAGCTGTTTTTGTTGTTATCATTATATTTGTATAAACAAACGAACCTTTAGTTGAACCAGACAGACAAAACAAAGGTCTAATATTTTTTCTGTAGCTGTAAATACAAATGCAACAAGTCATTAATAAATAGAGATATGTACAAATAGGAATAAAATAGAAACATAGACATAATTTGAAGTAAATAGATATAAGTACAATTATGTTTATATGTAACAACACTGTGACAAATTGAATTATTCATTTCTTTTTCTTAAAATAGACATTTTTTATCTTAAACTCTACATTTTGTATCTTAAACTCTACATTTTGCTCCTTAAAATAGACATTTTGCATCTTAAACTCTACATTTTGTATCTAAACTCTACATTTTGAATCTTAAACTCTACATTTTGCTCCTTAAAATAGACATTTTGTATCTTAAACTCTACATTTTGTATCTTAAACTCTACATTTTGTATCTTAAACTCTACATTTTGAATCTTAAACTCTACATTTTGCTCCTTAAAATAGACATTTTGTATCTTAAACTCTACATTTTGAATCTTAAACTCTACATTTTTTATCTTAAACTATACATTTTGTATCTTAAACTATACATTTTGTATCTTAAACTCTACATTTTTTATCTTAAACTATACATTTTGAATCTTAAACTCTACATTTTTTATCTTAAACTATACATTTTGAATCTTAAACTCTACATTTTTTATCTTAAACTATACATTTTGAATCTTAAACTCTACATTTTTTATCTTAAACTATACATTTTGTATCTTAAACTCTACATTTTGTATCTTAAACTCTACATTTTGTATCTTAAACTCTACATTTTGCATCTTAAACTCTACATTTTGTATCTTAAAATAGACATTTTGCATCTTAAACTCTACATTTTGTATCTTAAACTATACATTTTGTATCTTAAAATAGATATTTTGTATCTTAAACTCTACATTTTGTATCTTAAAATAGACATTTTGTACCTTAAACTCTAATTAATTAATTTGCCAGTTAAAGTCCAATTTCTCTGCAAATGTTTCATATTTTAGCCAAGATTTTAATTTAAAATAATTCAGATTGTCATAGGTTAATTATTTATAGGTTAAGTTTATTTTAATGTATGTATAGTCTATCTATCTATCTATCTATCTATCTATCTATCTAGTACAATGCTTAGGTTAAAAAATAAAATCCATGATTTTAGAACACAAAATACATCTTTTCCACAGTATTAAGAAACTAAAAGTAAACATGACTGTTCCTGTTCCTGACCCAGATGTGATTAAAACATGTTTAAAACATAAACTCAGAGACAGTGAGGAGCTTTTCTATCTGAACTGAATGAAGACAGAAATAAAGTGATATGAGGTGATTTAAAGAAGGTAAAGAGCGCCATCCAGTGGACCAAACTCAACATTACACAACAAACATTATTTACTGATAAAAATCTGACATTAATTCATATCGGAG
Source organism: Centropristis striata (assembly GCF_030273125.1). Taxonomy (NCBI): domain Eukaryota; kingdom Metazoa; phylum Chordata; class Actinopteri; order Perciformes; family Serranidae; genus Centropristis; species Centropristis striata. The sequence continues at coordinate 833,325 of NC_081528.1, read as the reverse complement.
TTATATTAAAGTCTGGAAAACAAAAACAGTATTTTTATAATTATTTGTGACATTTATTAAGTCAACAAAGACTATAAAACTTTTATTCTGAATTAAATTTATTTATTTTCATTTATAAATGTATTTAATCAGATTACTTTTACATTTCTGTATTTTTTTTAATAATATATATATATATATTATTTTATTATATATATACATATATTATTTTTATTTATTTATAGATATTTTTTCAGTTGCTTACTTGATTATTCATTATTTTTCAAATAAAATCGTTTTTAATGCAGTTTTACATTTATTTTATTTATGTTTTATATATAATTAATATCATCAATCATATATATATATATATATATATATATATATATATATATATAATTTATATTAATTTTAATTGTTTAGTTATTATTTCCTGATATCAGGTCATTTAAAGAAGGTAAATAGCGCCATCTAGTGGAGGAAACTGAACATTACACAACAATCAAACAATAAATATTGTTTACTGATAAAATTTGTGATTAATTCATATCTGAGTTATATAAAAGTCGGGAAAACAAAAACAGTATTTTGATAATTATTTGTGACATTTATTTGGTCAACAAAGACTATAAAACTTTTATTCTGAATTAAATGTATTTATTTTCATTTATAAATGTATTTAATCAGATTACTTTTACATTTCTGTATTTTTTTAATAACATATATATTATTTTTATTTATTTTTTCAGTTGCTTACTTGATTATTATTTTTCAATAAAATCGTTTTTAATGCAGTTTTACATTTATTTATTTATTTGATCATCAATCATATACATATATTGAATTGATATTAATTTTAATTGTTTAGTTATTATTTCCTGATATCAGGTCATTTAAAGAAGGTAAATAGCACCATCTAGTGGAGGAAACTGAACATTACACAACAATCAAACAACAAAAATGATTTACTCTAATAATAAATATATTTAGTTACTCAGCACCAGTAAACAGGCTGGTTTCTATTTATTAGATTTTGTTTTAATAACCAAAATATCCAAAATAACATATCACACATAATATTTTAACCCTGTGGAGTCCAAAAGCTCCAAATAACCCAGACTTGTTGCCTCCATCAGAGTATAAAACAAAGCAGCGTGGAGCCCTACTGTACATTTACCTCTAAAGTTCTGTCTGTAAACTCCATGAGGCCAGTTTCAGTTTGATGATGATATACCAAGTAAAACTGGAGACAAGCTCAAATAGATTTAGTATCAAATGATAGAACTGGATGGAACCCTCTGATATGGTAGATTTGACACCTTTGGTCACATTTGACACATTTACAATTCTTTATTGAGCATGATAGTGTTTAGAAAGTTAAAAAAAAGATTCAAAATCACATTTTATGTTGGACTAAAGGACTAAAAAAGACACAAAATGACCAAAAAAAAGACACAAAAAGACACAAAATGACTAAAAAAAGACACAAAATGACAAAAAAAAGACACAAAAAGACACAAAATGACTAAAAAAAGACACAAAATGACAAAAAACACACAAAAAAGACACAAAATGACTAAAAAAGACACAAAAAGACACAAAATGACAAAAAACACACAAAAAAGACACAAAATGACTAAAAAAGACACAAAATCACAAAAAGACACAAAATCACACAAAAAAAAGACAAAATAACACAAAATGACAATATAACTAAAAAGACACAAAATGACTAAAAGAAAAGACACAAAATGACCAAAAAAGACACAAAATAAATAAAAAAAACACAAAATGACTAAAAAGACACAAAATGACCAAAAAAAGACACAAAATGACTAAAAAAGACACAAAATCACAAAAAGACACAAAATGACAAAAAAAAGACACAAAATGACTAAAAAAAGACACAAAATGACTAAAACTAATAATTAGTTCTAATAAGTGATATTTTACATTATTTTGGACTTTTTTTTATTATGACTTCTAATTATGGATTTTTTAGTCCTGCACATTAATATTTATTTATTTTATTTATTTGTTTTTCCTGTATGTTAGTATGAAAGATCCTCTATAGATTAAATGTAATGTAAAATAACAGTAAAGGAAATACTCAGTAAAGTGAAAAGTTACATTTCTTCACTTTTCTCAGCAGATATTGAACATTCTGTGAAGCTAACGGCTAACAGCTAACTGCTAACGTTAGCTGACGGCTAACATGCTAACGCTGTGTTAGCATTGTCCTAACTGTTTATTTTAAGGTGTTTTTTCGAACTTTAGATCGCAGTTTGTTTGTAAAACTTACAACTTAAATACTGAAGTTTTAAATCGTATGTTTGAAACTCATATAAACACTTAAATTGACCGTTAAATCGATATAAAAAGTCATAAATTATGAAAAATACTCACCGAGTTTACAGTTTTCGCGCCGCCGGAAACTGACTAATGTTTTTACACTTCTGACGTCACCGGCAACCTGACGGTGTTCTGGACGGTTTGGTCACCAACGGAAACTCATTCCTCTCAGCTCATTGGTCGGCGTCTGTCCAATCAGGTGCTCCCTCTTCTTCTGTTTCTTCTTTATTGAATTTTAACAATATACGGTGCAAAATGCAAATATTAAATTAATACAAAAAAAAGATAAAATACATTTAAAAAAATTGTTTTTATTAATTTAAAAAATAACAAAAATCTTAATATTTTAAGGCATAACTTCATTTATAGTAATGTTGACAAATAAAAATCAAATAAATAAAACTAATGGTTAATGTGCTATGACGGAGTATTCGGAGTAATTCTCCTCCTCTAATTAATTAAATATTTACGACTACTCTTGTAATTAATTAAATATTTTCTACTTCATAACCGTAATTAATTCAATATTTACGGCTTTAATCTCGTAATTTATTTATTTTTTCTTCTAAATGTGTTCCTAACACTCCGTCGTAATGTACAGTTACTCATAGTAACAAAAAAGTTAATTAAATGTAAAAATTTTAAAAAATCTGGCACATTATTTTCATGAAACATTCCCGAAAAATCTCATTGTGAATTAATAATTTATTTTCATTGTGAATGGGTGGCAGGTCAGATTAGGCCGCTGTGCCATAAATTGAGGATTTATCAAGTATGCAATAATCTGAAAATCACATGTTCACACAATAAAGCAAATTATTTGTTGTCAGTGTCAGTAAATCACTTTTTATTTTTAGATTTGTGTACCTGAGGATGTCAGAGAAAACGGGTCAACGTTTGTGGATGAAATGTGCGGAAAGCACAAATTAAATTGATACAATTATATTTTTTTTCCCCAATGGTTTGAAGGTCAGAAAAAAATTGATAAAATTGTGATACAATGACTTAACTGTTTTTGAACCATTTACTCAGGTTACTGTATGAATGTTAATTTAATCTCTAAAAACTGAACATTATCTGCATTTTTTCAATTAAATGCCTCACAGAGACAAAAAGTTTTGCAGATTAAAAGATATTTAGTTGAATTCTTAAATATAAGATATGAAAATAAAACCAGTTTAACAGTAAAAGTGCAAATTCCCTGCTTTTTATCCCAATGAAGTGATTAATGGTCTGGAAGCCCATTTCCATCATTTAAAAAATAAAAATTTAAACTTGGCTTTGTTGAAAATTATTTTTGGGAGAAATTATGAAAGAAAAAGTTAAAATTATGACAAGTCATAACTATAAGTTCCTTTCAACTTTTTATCTCATAACTTCGACTTCCCATCTCATAATTTTGACTTTTTATCTCATAATCTTGACATTTTATCTCAATTTCTACTTTTTTCCCATAGTTTCAACTTTTTATCTCATAATTTCAACTATTATTATTATCATTATGGGCAAAAAAAAAATTAATCTCGAGTTGAATCCTTAGAGACAAAAATTAGAGAGTAAAATAAAAAAGCGAGAGAAAAAAAGTGCAATTTGTTCAACTTTATTGAGAAAAAACCCATGACAGAGCGATTAGTTGATCAATCAGCCGTAAAGAGCTTCGAGTTTCATCTTCAGTGCAAAAAGAGGAGAAGAGTGATGGATGAACTAACGGCTCTCGTCTAAAAACAACAAAACAAAAACAGAATAAAACCAAAACAGCTGTTTATTTTATCTTTAAATCTCAGCAGCACATGAACCAATCACTGACATGCATTAAATTATTATTATTTACTGTAACAGTTTCTCTCTTCTGTTGTTTGTCTCTTGGCACATTCACAGCTCAGAGTCCTCCAACCTGCTCCCAGCTCAACTCTTATTTTGAAAAGCATGAGGAAAAAACAAACGAAAAAAAGAATAAATCAAGAATTTAAAAGCATTTTAGGACAAAAAAAAAAGAAAAGAAATAATGAACAAATTGCTGTTATTGGCTGATGAGAGGGAGGGGGCGTGGCCACATGAGAAAATCAAACAGTTTTTTCCAGCAGTGAGAAGAGAAGAAGAAGAAGAAGAGAAGAAGAAGAAGAGAAGAAGAAGAAGGGGGTCACATGGCGTATTTCTGAGTCCAGTCCTGAGCCGTCTTGTTGTACCTGCAGGAGGAAACAACAGGTGAGTCTGTCTGTCAGCTGACCTCAGGTCAGAACGATGCCATGCACACACCAAACACGCTCACATGCACTTTATTATTTATGTCTCTGTTGCACTAAAAACTGGGAAAATGCACTAAAACAGCAGCTAAAAATAAAGTTAAAAATTATTTAAAAAAAGAAAATACACACGTTGAGCTTTGGAAACAGCTGAATAATAATTAAAAATTATTATTATTATTATTATTATTATTATATTATATTAATAATTTAAGCTAACAAGGAACATATGAAATGCTCCATATTATTTTTAAATATTTTAATTTATTAAATAAATTAAAAAATGTATTATTAAATTGCAAAAAAAACAGCAGCTGCCACCCCTAAAAATATTTTTCTTTTCAAATAAAATACACACACGTTGAGCTTTGGAAACAGCTTAATAATAAGTAAAAAGATTAGTTTTAGAGACTAATTTATTGTTTTCCATTTAGTTATTTATTTATAATTTTTAATCAAATAATTTTTAATGCAATTTTACATTAATTTTATTTATATTTTATTATCCATGAATAATTGTATTTATTTATTAATATTTATTTTAATTATTTTGTAATTCATTTCCTATTTATTTTCAATGTAGTGTTTTTAAATAATTCTAAGAATTTTCTTTTAGTAATGGCATTTATTTCTTTTCATTTATAAAAGAAACAAAAAAATATTTTAAAAAATACATCAGGATAATTTTTAACAGTATTGAAAACAAGTTTTTTTAATTAAACCGACTAAAGTAAATGTATATTTGACATGCAGGTAAAAACAGCAGAACTCGTTGATTCACAGTTTTCTTCATGTTTGAGCTCATTTTCATTCCTGCTTTAACTCAGAAAACTCATTTATTCTTGTTTCTTTCTGTCTGTTTTCATGTTTATTGGTGAGCAGGAATGTAAACGATGAGATAAATGGCTGAAACATGAAAGCGTCACTTCATCACCATCACCATCATCATCATCATCATCATCATCATCACCATCATCATCACCACCAGCTGCAGCAGCGACTCTTACCGCTCACAGCATCGCATATTTCTCTGTCCACTCCCTCGCTAGTCTGCTATACCTGAGACACACACACACAGGTTACACACCTGAGACACACACACACAGGTCACACACCTGAGACACACACACACAGGTTACACACCTGAGACACACACACACAGGTCACACACCTGAGACACACACACACAGGTTACACACCTGAGACACACACACACAGGTCACACACCTGAGACACACACACACAGGTCACACACCTGAGACACACACACACACAGGTCACACACCTGAGACACACACACACACACAGGTCACACACCTGAGACACACACACACACAGGTCACACACCTGAGACACACACACACAGGTCACACACCTGAGACACACACACACAGGTTACACACCTGAGACACACACACACACCCGTTACACACCTGAGACACACACACACACAGGTCACACACCTGAGACACACACACACAGGTTACACACCTGAGACACACACACACACCCGTTACACACCTGAGACACACACACACACACACACACACAGGTTACACACCTGAGACACACACACACAGGTTACACACCTGAGACACACACACACAGGTCACACACCTGAGACACACACACACACACAGGTTACACACCTGAGACACACACACACAGGTTACACACCTGAGACACACACACACAGGTTACACACCTGAGACACACACACACACACAGGTTACACACCTGAGACACACACACACAGGTTACACACCTGAGACACACACACACAGGTTACACACCTGAGACACACACACACACACACAGGTTACACACCTGAGACACACACACACTTGTTACACACCTGAGACACACACACAGGTTACACACCTGAGACACACACACACAGGTTACACACCTGAGACACACACACAGGTTACACACCTGAGACACACACACACAGGTTACACACCTGAGACACACACACACAAGTTACACACCTGAGACACACACACACAGGTTACACACCTGAGACACACACACAGGTTACACACCTGAGACACACACATACACCCGTTACACACCTGAGACACACACACACACCCGTTACACACTTGAGACACACTTACACACCTGAGACACACACACACACACCCGTTACACACCTGAGACACACTTACACACCTGAGACACACACATACACAGGTTACACACCTGAGACACACACACACACCCGTTACACACCTGAGACACACACACACACCCGTTACACACCTGAGACACACTTACACACCTGAGACACACACATACACCCGTTACACACCTGAGACACACACACACACAGGTCACACACCTGAGACACACTTACACACCTGAGACACACACTCTTCTCTGACTCTGAATGAAGGCGGTCACATCTTCCTGCTCCTCTCGTCTCTTATACTATGTTCTGATACTTTGTGTTCTGGTGGATCTCTCTGTAGAGGACATAGAAGATCTCTATCTATCTAACCTTGATATCTAACCTTGATAACAGGTGTTTAGCTGGCTGGATCAGGCTTTGCTCTGGTTTATGGAGCTCCATCAGGCTGCTGAGATGATTGATACGATGGTTAGAGCTGTCAGAACTCAGACTGTGGTCACAAACTGAACTTTGGATCAAATCAAGGAACGACTGACGGCCCTGGAGAAGAGACTGGATCGATCCAGAGACCAGTATGGACAATATTATAGAGAAGATGAGCAGCAGAAAACTGCTGCCACTTTCTCCTACAGCCCAAATTCCCCTAAATCTGATCTGGCCTCAAACAGCCCTGGATCAAGGTCTTTTGGAAGAATTCCCCTCAGACACCTGCTGACTGTCTGCTGCTGTCTGGAGGCCTGGGAGGCTTGTCTCCATAGCAACCGCTATGTTATCGCTTTTTGTCATTCCAGCGAGCTGAGACAGGACTGATTAGGTTCTGGTCCAAGGCGGCTCTCAGGTTCACACACTCAAACTCCCACATACACAGACATGATTTATTTGGCCATTTTTGGGCTTTATTGACAGTTCCACTATGGTAAACAATCTACCTGTCTGCCACCAGGACGCCACAACAGATGATTGAGACACACACACACACCTGTTCTCTGAGTGTTTCTATCTAAAGTCGTCCAACTGAAATCTGAACTTCTGCCTCCAGAGAAAAAAATGTAAAAAATACTAAATATTCTAAAACATACGGAGGACAGAAGATCCCAAAAAATGAAAAAAATGACTCAATAAATAAAATGATGAACCTTTAAATGCACCAAAAATAATATTACAAATAAATGTAGCTGATAAAAGTTTATATAAATGTGACATTAATTCATAATTCAGTTATATTAAAGTCTGGAAATGTCTTCAACTTAAATAAAAAGAGAAACTATTTAATCTATTCAGTTAAAAACTGACTGTAAAAAAAAAAACTGAATTATGAATTAAATGCACATACAAATGTTTTGTAATCAGGGCTCCTAATTTATTTTTCCATTAACTTAATTATTTATTATTATTTTTAATCAAATAATTTTTATTGACATTTTATATTTATTTTATTTATATTTAATTGAAATTAATTTTAATTGTTTAGTTATTAATTTCATATTTACTTTCAATATAAATGTATTTAATACTGAGTTAAATTAATTATTTTAGCATTTATTTATTTTCATTAATAAATGTATCCAATATTACTTTTACATGTTTGTTTTTTTATTATTTGGTTTGTTTGATCTTTGACTTTATTTAGAACATTTTAATCTCCAGAGTTTCTGTTTATACTTTAACTTAATAAGTTAATATTAATAATATCTGACAGATGATGATAACTCACTTAACAGGGTCTGTTTTGTAGATGCGGGCGATCTCTGGCACTAGCGGGTCGTCGGGGTTCGGGTCACATAACAGAGAACAAATGGACAAAAGGACTGAGGAGAAACAAACAAACAAACAGAATCATCAACAACAACAACAACAACAACAACAATAAATCAGACTTCACCTTCATAGATCACTGAGAACAAAATAAAAACTCTTCAGGTCTGAATATTAATTTATTATCTACTGTCTCAGAGCAGAAACATCCAGAAAACCTCAGAATTTAAATTATTATTGGCCATTAAATAAATATTGATGAATAAATAAATTATGGAATAAGGCAATAAATAGAGTCGGCATAGTTCAATAAATACATTTTATTTTTATTTTTTTTATTTCATTAAATAATAAATTATGTAAGGCAATAAATAGATACATGTAAATGTTTTTTTTTTTAAATAATGTATTAAATAGTTCTTATTTTTTTTAAAAAGTAAATATAAAAAATAAATGTAAAATAGAAATATAAAATTAAAAGTTGAATAGTTTTTTTTATAGTAAGTACTTTTTTTCCAAAGGGACATTTATCAAATAAAAGTGTAATTATTAAATTAAACTCCTTTAAATTAAGTCCTTTCAAACCCTTTTTTATGAATAAAAAATATTTCATTATTTATTGAGACATGCTGACTCTTTCATATAAATAAATATTTATAAATAATTAAGGCAATATATAAAATGAATATAATTTACAAACTGCCCCAATTATTTATTATAGGATTAACTTCAGAGCCATTTTATTTATATATTATGAGCATTATTATTTGTTTCAGAGGTGTATTACTTTATCAATCAGTTAATATATATAAAAATATTAAATTACATCAAAAATATCCTGTAAAATGTGATTATTGAAAGAATAAAATCAGTCACATTTGGCTTCTTGGTGTAATAAGCTTATTAACCCCACAAAAAACGGATCTAATGAGCAAATATTTATAATAACATCTTCATCATCTCACAGATCAAATATCAGAAACAAGCAAACAGCTTCACCTGCTGGTTAATATCTGACATTAATAATCATTTCTACAGAACATTAAATAGTGAAATGAATGATAATATTATTAATAATATATTGATGGTCTCACCTTTAGAGATAGTTAATGCAGGAGACCACTGTGATCTCAATATATCCAGGCAGATGCTGCCGTTACTGTTAATATTTGGGTGATAAATTCTTGTTGTGAAGGCGACCTGACGGACACAAAGAAAGAGGAGAAACATGAGAAACATTCACACATCACAGCAGCTAGAATTAATAACAGTTATAATTAATAACAGTTCAAAGATCAAAGGCAATCAACAGAATTAACTGCAGCTGTTAATGTTCCGGCACAGTGACAGCAGCCAGAGGTGGACAGACTGGAATTTCTGGCCTCGAACAGAAAGCATTTTTGTCAAAACCATAATACCTATCATTGATCTGACTTCACTTTGAGCGTCCTGAGTTCTTCCTGAACGTCTACATATGATTTTTTTTCAAGAAAAATGAAAAAATAGCTTTGTTAGAGCGATCTAAAAAAACTGTTCCATCTCCCTTTTTTCAGAAATCTTCCTGCGTTTTTAATATGGGAGCCAATGAGGCTGTTGGTGGTGTTGGTGGATCATCTGTGCGTCCTACGCCCAAACTATAACTCTGACAGCTTTACTAGAGGATTGTGAGGGAGAAGACTAATTTTCCTACGTTTCTATGTATAAATTATTTCTGTAGAGTGGAATTTGCGGCCTGGAGCGCAGTTTTAAGATTTATTTTTTGACAGTTTTTTCTCTCCCTCTACACTCTGGCGATGATGTCACACACTGTGACACGAACATTCCGTGCAATACACACCCATTATAATCTCAGAATTTCTCCAAAAATGATCATGGTCATTGAACAGGGATTGATAAAAAACTATATGACCTATCGAAACGTGGATTAATACACCGATACACAAGACTTGTGTCTACTGTTTAAAGTTTAAATGGAGTCTCTAGGTGAAATTATGCCGGAGAAGTAGACGTTTAAAAATCTCCAATTATTGTTCTTTTTCGCTCATTTTTTGTCGGCCGTCCCATTCATTTCAATGCAAAATTTTGAGCAGTTTTTCGCAACTTGCGTCGCGAAAAATTCGTATTCTGTAGAGAAAAGTAATAGCACACCGATCCCGATCAAACCGCACGTTTTGATATATAATTTGTCCTGCAACTCTTCAAGTTGTAGGACTAGTAGCGGGACGAAATTGCGTCCGGAAGAGGAAGAAGAAGAAATCCACAGTATAACAGTTGCTTTGAAGGTGATGAGGAGTATTTAGTATCTATAAAATGTGTCAGCATTTATTTGCTTTATATGCAAAAATGTTGATAAAGTGTAGAGAAATCACTCAGCTGTGACTCAGATCAGACAAAAAAATATTTTAAAAAACGGTTTTATTTCTGCAGCATTTTGATAGAGATTTAGATTTTTATATATTAAAAACAATATAAACAGAAAGCAGGATTTGCTAATTTCCTTCCAGCCAACATGATGTTTCCCTCAGGATGTTATGAGGCTCTGAGGGGTCGAACCATCTAAACCATGGGTCTCAAACTGGCGGCCCGCGGGCCAATTGTGGCCCTCGTGATGATATTTTGTGGCCCCCACCTTGATATGAAAGTTTAATGTGAGTTTTATATGAATGCCACTTTACCGTGTTGTGTGTGGAAGGTCCCTTTATTTACTGTTTTTGGTAATTTTGTGTCTTTTTTTAACAATTGTGTCTTTTTTAAAATAATTTTGTGTATTTTTTAAGTAATTTAGTGCTTTTTCAGTCATTTTGTGTATTTTTTGTAATTTTGTGTCTTTTTTTTAGTAATTTTGTGTCTTTTTTTGGTCATTTTGTGTCTTTTTTTGGTCATTTTGTGTCTTTTTTTTGTAATTCTGTGTCTTTTTTTAGTTATTTTGTGTCTTTTTTGGTTATTTTGTGTCTTTTTTGGTCATATTGGGTCTTTTTTGGTCATATTGGGTCTTTTTTTTTGTCATTTTGTGTCTTTTTTTGGTCATAGTGATTCTGCCTCCAGCGGCCCCCAGGAGTTTGAGGCCCCTGGTCTAGATGGAACATTTTGCACATTTATAAGTAAAATGCATCAATCTGGTGCACTTCGAGAGCTAAATGAGAGCTAAAACCTCACTAGGGCGATATGGACCTAAAAGATTATCACCATGTTAGTCTTTTTGCTCTGAATTTGAAGCATTCTGGGTTATTTTAATGTTTTAAGATAAAACAATAAAAAGCTACAGTCAGTGTGAGACGGAGGAGACTGACCTTGGGTGGTTTGAAGGGATAATCTGTGGGGAAATGAATAGTCAGGAAAAATACTCCGCCCTGATAGGGACTGTCAGGCTGCAGAGAGAGAGGAAACAAGAGAAAACAGAGAAAAACAGAGAAAAACAAGAGAGAAAACAAGTAAAACAAGAGAAAACAGAGAAAACAGAGAGAAAACAGAGAAAACAGAGAGAAAACAGAGAGAAAACAGAGAGAAAACAGAGAGAGAAAACAGAGAAAACAAGAGAGAAAACAGAGAAAACGAGAGAAAACAGAGAGAAAACAAGAGAGAAAACAGAGAGAAAACAAGAGAGAAAACAAGAGAGAAAACAGAGAGAAAACAGAGAAAACAAGAGAGAAAACAGAGAGAAAACAAGAGAGAAAACAGAGAGAGAAAACAAGAGAGAAAACAGAGAAAACAGAGAGAAAACAGAAAACAAGAGAGAAACAAGAGAGAAAACAGAGAGAAAACAGAGAGAAAACAAGAGAGAAAACAGAGAAAACAGAGAGAAAACAAGAGAGAAAACAGAGAGAAAACAGAGAAAACAAGAGAGAAAACAGAGAGAAAACAGAGAAAAAACAGAGAGAAAACAGAGAAAACAAGAGAGAAAACAGAGAGAAAACAGAGAGAAAACAAGAGAGAAAACAGAGAGAAAACAAGTAAAACAAGAGGAAAACAGAGAAAAAAGACAAAAACAAGAGAAAACAAGAGAAAACAGAGAAAACAAGAGAGAAAACAGAGAGAAAACAGAGAAAACAAGAGAGAAAACAAGAGAGAAAACAAGAGAGAAAACAAGAGAGAAAACAAGTAAAACAAGAGAAAACAGAGAAAACGAGAAAACAGAGAAAACAGAGAGAAAACAAGAGTGAAAACAGAGAGAAAACAGAGAAAACAGAGAAAACAAGAGAGAAAACAGAGAGAAAACAAGAGAAAACAGAGAAAACAAGAGAGAAAACAGAGAGAAAACAGAGAAAACAAGAGAGAAAACAAGAGAGAAAACAGAGAGAAAACAGAGAGAAAACAGAGAAAACAAGAGAGAAAACAAGAGAGAAAACAAGAGAGAAAACAGAGAGAAAACAGAGAGAAAACAGAGAAAACAAGAGAGAAAACGAGAGAAAACAGAGAGAAAACAGAGAAAAACAGAGAGAAAACAAGTAAAACAAGAGAAAACAGAAAACAAGAGAAAACAGAGAAAACAAGAGAGAAAACAGAGAGAAAACAAGAGAGAAAACAAGAGAGAAACAAGAGAAAACAGAGAAAACAGAGAAAACAAGAGGAAAACAGAGAAAAAAGATAAAAACAAGAGAAAACAAGAGAAAACAGGTTATACTTTTCTTTATACACAGCATCTCGTCTAATCATCGTTAATATTTTACTGTGTTTTAATAAAGCTTTAAGAAAGAAATACTAATAAAATACAGACCTTTAAAGAGTTTTCTAATCTGATCTCATGAACAATAACTAACATAAAGAATCCAGCACCTGATATATGAAATCAAAGCTTATAAAAAGTTAATTATGCAACCAGAAACATTTCTCATATTTATTCATTTCTCTTGTTTCTGTGTTTGTAAATGAAGAGTGTATCTGTGTTTTGGAGATATTTCATGAATTGAAATCATTACACAGACAGGTTAGAGTGTGCCAAGCAGAATAAAACATGATTTTCCTGTAAACTAATAATGAATCAGTAAAATGTTGATATTTATTGTGTGAAGAGTGTAGTTTGGTACTTACAGGTCCCATAATAGTAGCCTGCCAATGAAACACTGGAACAAAGGAAGAACAGAGTTAATAACACTTTATGTCTTTATGTCTTTATGTCTGTGAGGAGGAGAAATATTAAATAATCTTCTTACTGTCTTCTCCGACGGGTCCAGCAGAGCACTGAGCCGGAGGATCTCTGGACAGATCGGTCAGCTCCTGGACAACAACAACAACAACAATTAACATTAAAGGTCAATAAATACATTCAATAGAAGAATTCATGATTCTCCTTCAGCAAACATACAACATAAAGTGTCTGAATTCAAAGTTTCATCAACTTTCATTTTCAAGTCTGGAAAATAAGACACAGTTAATCACAAAAACTTTCAAAATAAAAGAATCAGAATCACTTTATTGATTCCCTGCTCCAACAAGAAACGTAGAAATAGAAATATAGATGTAAATAAACACGGTAGAAATAGAAAAAGATAGAGATTTAACTTAAAAACGAATATTATAACACGAGTAATCAGCAGTTAGAGGGTCGGTATGAGAAAGATTTTCACAATAAAAGTCCTTTCTATTCTCTCTTCAGGTGTTCCTGCCACCTGTTTCCATTGTTCTGTCTTTAACCAATCAGCAGTCAGCGTCCGTCACACTGAAACAACCAAATCACCTCCAGGATGTTTCCTGTTTCCTGTTTGGCTTTTTGTCTCTACTTCCTGTTTGAAAGCGTCAACACCAGAGACACTGAGACAAATAAACGATGATCTCTTCTCACGAAATAGTGAAATTCTTTCAAAAATGATGAAGAACATGTTTTGTTAATGTGAATCCCAGCATGGTTTCATGACTGTTCCTCCTGGTTCTGGAGTCTTAAAGTGGGATTCTGGAGGGACTTCAACATTTGTTTTAATTCTCCAGATAGAAAACTTGGTAAATGAAGCATCAAACCAGTTGAACAAACAATAAGAACCAAATATTGCTGCAACATCTTCCTGTTTTATTGACCGACTGTCCTGAACGTGACCACGCCTCCAAACGCTTCACAGCAGCAGGAGAAGAAGAAGAAGAAGAAGAAGAAGAAGAAGAAGAAGAAGAAGAAGAAGAAGAAGAAGAAGAGAAGGCGGTTGAGATAAAAGAGGAGAGAACAGAATCGTTGATCACATTAAAGCTTCGTAGACTGATGGAGGATTGTTTAGTTTCCAGTTCACATTTTCTGTTTGATTTAACAGAAAGTGAAAATATTTCAGGATAAAACGAGACATTTAAAAGCATCTTCACTATTATTTGATATTTGATCAACCACATTATTAATGTAATAGACTGTAAGTACACAGCAGAATCAGGAGTGTTCATTCAACTCAGAGTGATACATTTAACACTTTTTCTGAGTTTCTATAGTTCTCACAGATTCTGAGTTAAAGTGTTCATATTTGAACTCTTTAATAGTGTTGAATATTTGACACCCTTGCTGGTGTTTTATAACACCACATAAGTTCACTTATAACTCCAAACTGTGTTATTCCTTTTCATTTGAGTGTTCATTTTTAACATACATCCTGTTATTTTATGACACATTAAAGTGTATTTTAACCCTAAAATCATGTTATTTCCTTTCACTAATGTGATAATTAACATTTGTTGTTTTGTTTTATGATACATTAAAGTGCATTCTGTCTTTAAGCGAACATAAGAGTCACTAAATGTGAAAACCAACTCCAGCTGAAGAGAATCTGATCAGGTGTTAACATGGAACAACGCTACATCACTACAATGTTAGAACAACTCTACAATCTTCTAGTTATTAAGAGGGAAAAAACAACACGATAGATCTTGCTGTGTAGCTGAACCAAGGTTAGAATAGTTTTGGATTTTTCATTAGTTTTAGTTTTAATTTCGTTGTGAATTTTTGTTTTCAAATTCAGTTAGTTTTAGTTAGTTTTTAGAGTGAGTTTTCTAGTTTTAGTTTAGTTTTTAGTTTTTGAAAATGCTTAGTTTTAGTTTAGTTTTTATTAGTTTTAGTGTTAGTTTTAGTTTTTTTGTAATGGGCTATGTGTTGGTGCCAGATTCAAAGTGGTCATAATAAATGTTTCCTTTATTTCCTTTGGTTTATCATCTCAGCCCCAATAAGGTTATTAACTGTTTTGTATTTTGGTTCTAGTGTAAACATCCCAGTCTCAGTAAACATATTCACCATGTGTTGCATGTTCAAATAGAAACACTGAATTATGAATGAAAAAAGTTGACAAAAACAAAAACTAAGGACATTTTCACTATCATTTTAGTTAGTTTTAGTTAGTTTTGTAACCACACAATACAGTTTCAGTTAGTTATCGTTTTTTTAAAAACTCTCGTTTTTATTTTTATTTCAGTTAACAAAAATGTTTTTTCAATTCTAGTTTTCTTAATTTCGTTAGTTTTCGTTAACTATAATAACCTTGAGCTGAGCTGAACGTGAGTGAAAGCAGCGAGAGGTATATGACTAAAGCTCAGAGAGAGACCTGGACCTGGACCTGGACCTGG
This sequence comes from Centropristis striata, assembly GCF_030273125.1. Lineage (NCBI taxonomy): Eukaryota > Metazoa > Chordata > Actinopteri > Perciformes > Serranidae > Centropristis > Centropristis striata. Next base: position 817,338 of record NC_081528.1, on the reverse strand, counting down.
ACCTGGACCTGGACCTGGACCTGGACCTGGACCTGGACCTGGACCTGGACTGGTCTCATGTGGACTCAGACAGACGAGACACTGGTCAGACTGATGTTTCAGCAGCAGAGCAGCTATTAATACACAGAAATATCAGGACACACTGCTGCTTATAGGAGCCTGGCTCAGCTTACTGTGGCTCTGGGGGTGTGTGTGTGTGTGTGTGTGTGTGTGTGTGTGTGTGTGTGTGTGTGTGTGTGTGTGTGTGTGTGTGTGTGTGTGTGTGTGTGTTGGTATGTGACATCCAGCTCGTCTTTCAGAGCTCCAGAGAGACTTTAGGAGGAGAGAAAACGTTGGGAGAAGCAGCTGGCAGAGCTAAATAAAATAAAACTACATTATATATAGATATTATATATTATATATAATCAACATATAAACACCTTCTAATGCTCAACATGGTTAAAATGACCCGCGTTCATTCATCTCCATGTTATTAATGCTGCTGTGTGTTTGAATATCTTTTTTTTATTCCAACAGATCATTATATCCATGTTTCCTTTCATACTTTATGAAGAAAAACAGTTTTTGTATTATTACATCAAGTTTACACACATGGGTCTAAAATGACCTTGTGCATTAGAGAGTAGTGATACAAAAATGGTTTTATTCAAAAAGTAAGAAATTAAAACAACAAATGAGGATGTATGATGTTAAAAAAACAAGTTATTTGAGGAAAACCTGCAAAACTGAATGATGAAATTAATTTACTGCAAAGATATAGAATATAAAAACTAAATGCTTTCATAATAATACATTACTGATCAAATATAAATATAAAAACAGCTACAACGACTGTTTAATATTTAATTATTCAATTCATAAAATACTTTCAAGATCTAAAATAAAAACATTTTAAATGTCCAAAGTGACGTTTTTGAATTTCTCCTTTTGTCCGACCAACTATGATATATAAATATATACTGATAATAATAATAATATGAGTTTAATAATATATGATGTCAGAAAGCAGCTGATCATGTGAATATTGATTGATTATCTGTCAGCTTTCTATCAATCGACTGATTTACCAATATCTTCTGATTTACATGTTTTGTTCTTATAAATTGACATAATTTTACGCCACAAACATTATGAGATCAAAGCCAAACATCTGAGAGGGAAAAGTTAAAATATTACTTGAATTTAATGCTAAAATTACAGATTTCTCCTGTGAAATTCTGATTGTGAAAATATAACTTATTATTTAAATAATAAAACTTTATTCTCATTATTTAGCTGGGTTGTTTGTACTGTTTATTATAAAATAATCTGTTTATCAGGATTAAGTCATAACTTTAAATTAAAAGTTGTGATATTAAATAACATAATATTAGAAAAACAAAAAGAACATTTTAAATGTCCAATGTGTATTTTTTTAATTTCTCCTCCTTTTCTCCAACTGTAATACATAAATAATATGCATACATAATATAATATTATCAGTTTATTATCCTATGATGTAAGAAAGCTGTGAGCAGCTTATTGATTATCTCTATTAGCTTTCTGTCAATCGACTGATTTATCAATATCTTTTCTGATTGATACGTTTTATTGAGCACCAGGACTGAATATGATTTTAATATTTAATAGGTCGGCTTTACGTGAGCCGGAAGTTTGTAATGTAATATTTTACTGTACAGTCTGAATCTAAATGTGTTTTATTAAAAAAAAAATCCACAGTGAACAGTTCTGTGAATATCATCCAATTCATATTCTTTCCATATTTATCTGGTTTGGCCTGCTGGAGGAACTTTATTCTGAAAACCGTCGACACAACAAAACATTTTTTCAGCGCGACGTAATTTAATTATTTCATGTGATGTGTTGATGTAAAGTTAATAGTTCATCTCCTCTCTGCTGTCAGAGTTTTATACAGAAATATCGGGTCACTACATTTTATTATTATTATTATTATTATAATTATTATTATTATTATATAGGGTTGGCTGGTTTGACTACAGACTCACTGACCAACAGTCAAACTTACGGCTCACATTAACTCGACCAATTAAATATTAAAATCATATTCAGTCCTGGAGCCCGTTTTTCCATTTGGTATTTTTGATCTGAGCCTAATATTGAAATATGAAAAAAACAAGCATTTTTTTTTCGTTTTTGTGCTATAATAGAAAACAAATAAGAGAATAAGCAGTCAGTTTGTCATGATTAGATCTGTGATTACCAGTAGTAAATGAGAAGAATGAAGAATAAACAGTCAGCTGGTCGTCACTCACACAACAAACAGTCAGAGCAGCAGACAGACTGGTTGACCAGCTGCTTCTCTGGTTCTGAGTTAACGTTCCTCTAGAACAGGGGTTCCCAATGTGTGGTGCGTGGACCCCTGGGGGTGCGTGAGCTGCTGCTAGGGGGGGCACTAGATGAAAAATGTAATGGCGGTCTGATAATGAACCCCCCACACAATAAAGACGTGTTATTAATTAATTAATAAATACAGGCTATTCAATTTTGTGTCATTTTTTGTTCATTTTTGCATCTATTTTGGTCATTTTGCATCTATTTTTGGTTGTTTGGTCAATTTGTGTCTATTTTGATCATTTTGTGTCATCTTTGGTCATTTTTGCATCTATTTTTGGTTGTTTTGTGTCTTTTTCTGTCATTTTTACATGTATTTTTGGTCAATTTCAAAATGCACTTCATCTTATAATGAAGCGTAGAAGAAGTTATCTTCTTCCATTTCCTGTGAAAAGTGGTGATTATTTTATTATATGTGTGTTCTGGACATTTGAGCATGATTAAACATGCCTCCTTTAATATGGCTATAAAAAAAGCTTATTGCATTTTGGTTTTTTAAAGGTGTGGGGGATTGGGGGGGGTCAACCTGGTGGGGACATAGAAGAAAAATGTTTGGGAACCGCTGCTCTGGAACTCCTCTGGTTCTGAGTTAACGTTCCTCTAGAACTCCTCTGGTTCTGAGTTAACGTTCCTCTAGAACTCCTCTGGAACGTTCCTCTAGAACTCCTCTGGAACGTTCCTCTAGAACTCCTCTGGTTCTGAGTTAACGTTCCTCTAGAACTCCTCTGGTTCTGAGTTAAAGTTCCTCTAGAACTCCTCTGGTTCTGAGTTAACGTTCCTCTAGAACTCCTCTGGTTCTGAGTTAACGTTCCTCTAGAACTCCTCTGGTTCTGAGTTAACGTTCCTCTAGAACTCCTCTGGTTCTGAGTTAACGTTCCTCTAGAACTCCTCTGGTTCTGAGTTAACGTTCCTCTAGAACTCCTCTGGTTCTGAGTTAACGTTCCTCTAGAACTCCTCTGGTTCTGAGTTAACGTTCCTCTAGAACTCCTCTGGTTCTGAGTTAACGTTCCTCTAGAACTCCTCTGGTTCTGAGTTAACGTTCCTCTAGAACTCCTCTGGTTCTGAGTTAACGTTCCTCTAGAACTCCTCTGGTTCTGAGTTAACGTTCCTCTAGAACTCCTCTGGTTCTGAGTTAACGTTCCTCTAGAACTCCTCTGGTTCTGAGTTAACGTTCCTCTAGAACTCCTCTGGTTCTGAGTTAACGTTCCTCTAGAACTCCTCTGGTTCTGAGTTAACGTTCCTCTAGAACTCCTCTGGTTCTGAGTTAACGTTCCTCTAGAACTCCTCTGGTTCTGAGTTAACGTTCCTCTAGAACTCCTCTGGTTCTGAGTTAACGTTCCTCTAGAACTCCTCTGGTTCTGAGTTAACGTTCCTCTAGAACTCCTCTGGTTCTGAGTTAACGTTCCTCTAGAACTCCTCTGGTTCTGAGTTAACGTTCCTGAGGCTGAGGAGAGAAACTCTCACATCATTTATCATGGAATTAGTTTCAATATCCAGCAGAGAAACAATCAGCTGCTCAGAAATATGGAAGTTATGAAAGTGAAGTGATGTAAGAAGCTCTCAGGTTCCTGCTGACAACAACAAACAGGAAGAGAACGTCAAAGGAAAACTGCTGCAACAGTCACAAGACTAATACAGAACAGAGAGTCACAATAAACAGGACTAATATTATTAGAAATATGAAAAAATGATCTGAGTAGAAATGAAAGCTGTGTAGCTTTTAGAAGAAGAAGAATTATGTGCAGAAATGTGCAAAATATTGTCGGAGAAACTTGAAACAGATTCAGATTATTAAAGGGAAATAAAACACATTTTGATGTAATATTATAGAATAAACTAGCTGCACTTATTTTGAGGTTAATTTGTTTTTATTAATGTCAGATTTTGAATAAAGAACTTTTACTTCTAAGAGAATATTTCTAATAATATCTCAGAGTATTAAAATAAAAAGTATGAATATTAAAATAAACATAAAATAATGTAATATTATGACTCTTTCTTGTTAAACTGTGACATCATCTCATACAGACTTTTTTCTCAAAATTAAAACTTTCTCCCGTGAAATTTTGATTTGTAAAATGATTACTTTATTCTAAAAAAAAATTATAAATCCCCCAAATCAAAACTTTCTTATTCTGTCTTTAAAAAATAAATAAAAAAATAATTAGAATGAATTCAAAATATTTTAAATAAAAAGTTGTAATACTACAGAAATAAAAAAAAATGTTGCATCTTATTTAAATATTACTAGAATAAGTTATAATTTTACCTAAAAAATATTACAAGATTAAAGAAAACTTCTGACAGGAAAATGATGTGATATTATTCCTCAGAATAACAATTTTAAATACTTTTGTGACATTTTGAAGAACTTTAACTTGAGTATTTTCACTGATATTATTCAGTATTTCTTCCACCTCTGATTTACTATAAATAATAAAATTGATATCTTGTAATATGACTAAATATTCTGAATTTTTCTTGTGAAGTTATGACATCATCCAACAAGGATATTGTGAAAATATATATATATATATATATATTTTTGAATGATTACAACTTCCATTTATAAAATCAAAACATTGATCTCAATATTAGTTTTTTTTTCTTATAAATCGAAATAATTTAAATATTACTGGATTAAAGCCAAATATCTGAGAGGAAAAGTTGGAATATTTCTCAAATGTTTTTAAATTATGGCTGTAAATAACCATTTTACACTTTTAATAAAGTGATATTTTGAACCAGGATTTTAACTTCTAACTAGATATTTATTAATACTTTTGCTTCAATAAATATCAAAGTACTTCTTACAACATTTTTCTCAAAAATTACAGATTTCTCCTGATGAAAATATAAACTTATTCACTGAATAAAACTTGATTCTCATTATTTAGCTGTTTTCTCTGTGTATAATAAAATAATCTGGTTTTCAGGATAAAGCTATATAATTATTAGTTGTAATATTACATATCAGAATATAAAGTAAGCTCCCCAAAACTATTGAGAAAATAATAATTAAAATATTGTTGTTTTTTTTACTAAAAATGAGGACTATATTCAAATATTTTATCATTCAATTAAAAACTTCAAGTTCAAAACATCTGAGAAATTGAGTTCATAATGACTTTATTATGAAATGATTCCATTAAAAGATGGTAAATTATTATTTATTATTATATTTAATTGTCTCCCAGAACTAATTTTACCCTCAATATGTGAGAGGAAAAAAATATATGTATTTGAATTATTTCCTTAAATTGTTATAAATAAATAAAACTTCACATAAGTTTTATTTATTTATAACAATTTAAATAATGACTTGTTATAAATTCTACACTAAAAACAATTAAATTAAAATCAATTAAAATTACAAGTTAAACTTCAAAGGTATTTCTTTTAAAAAATACAATAATAATAATAATGATAATAATAATAATAAAAATATATCACATCAGTCTGACAATCAAGTTGTAATTTTTTTATCACAATATATAAATTGATCCTGATATGATTCCATCGAAAGATAATAAATTAAATCATATTTATTTATTTTAATCTCCAACATGTTCTGAGATTTGAGAGGAAATGATTCAATCCCTGAGTGTCAAAATAAAAGTCAAACCTGAACTTAAAATATATTTCCTGTTAATATTTCACATCAGACTTTGAGAAATTTGAGTTAATGTGTGTTTTATTGTCGATTTAGTCATGAATCTGTCTATTTATATGATTCCATTAAAGACAATAAATTATATTGAATTATCGCCAGATATTTTTTTATTAAATTGCTAAATTACAACCATGAATGAAACTTTTGTTCTTTTATTAAAGTGACATTTTGAACGCAGGTCTTTTAAATGTCATTTGTAATTTATTTACCACTTATTTTCAGCTCTGACTGTCAAATTAAAAGCTTCATATATATCTCTGTTTATTATTTTTGCTGATTTTCTGAGAAAATGTGTTTGTTATTGTCAATCTTAACAATAAATGATAATATTGAATTATTGCCCAGCCCTAATCTTAAACCCTTTAAACATGTTATGAGCTTTAAAGAGATAATTTGAGAGGAAAATGTGTAAAACTCTTAATTAAACTGCTGAATTTATCTCTATAAATAAAACTTTTATAGTTTTATTAAAGTGATATTTTAAATTCAGGTATGTTATATGCAAATTATAATTTATATTTCCATTTCTTTTCTCCTGACTGGTAGATTTAGAGTCAGACTTTGTTGTGAAACCATCAGAAAGTGAAACTAGAAACCAGAAACTGAAGCTGAAGCCAAAACATGAATTCATCATTTTCCTTTAAGGCCTGAAGCTAAAGATGCTAACGATGCTAAAGAAGCTAAAGAAGCTAACGACGCTAACACCGGTTATTGTTTCATTTGACACTTTTTATTAATAAATCGGAGCCTTTCTGCTAAAAACCTGCCTCATATAAATATTAATACACATTAATGAAACACATTAAACCAGTAAAACTGCCCCAAAACAAACATAAAGAGAGAATCTGACGGTTTGAGTCAAATGTTGAATCATCGACAGGAGCTAGCGCGGCTAGCCGCCGGAGCTAACGGACACAAACAGCCGTTAAACCCGGTAAAACCGTCAGAATCCGGTTGTTTTAATGTGTGAACAGAGTGAGGCTCGTTACCTTGGTGATCCGTTTTAAA